>NW_022900928.1:46336492-46388789 GCF_012274545.1 Fukomys damarensis
TGCACACACACGTGTGTGTGTGTGCGTATACACAACACAGGAAGCAGCTACAGTGTACTGTAAATCTCAAATGTGAACAACAGAGCAGTAAGTTTTAATTGATCTTTTTAAAATGTTCTTTCGCTGCAGCAACAGCAAGAAGAGTGACAACAGCCGGTAACATTGTTTGCTTTGTATCAACTCACCTATAGGGAGAGATTAATGCTAAATAGAAGCACAGGCAGCATAGTATTAAAAGACTCTTGTAATGATATCTTGTTCTTTTTGTAATTTGTATTCCTCAGTCATGGGTGAGGATGTAGCTTTTTTCTCAGACCTTTGCTATTTTTTTGTATTTTTTTCTTTTATGAAATGTCTTTTGCCTGTTTTTCACTTGGGATGCCTTTTATGACTGATTTATAGGCATTCATTTATGTATTCTAGATGTTAATTTGCAGTCCCTTAGGACTGTTTCAAGTGAATTGTGGCTTGTCTTTTGTTATCTTTTGATTAGTAAGAGTTCTTAATTTTAAGGTAGTAAAATTTGTTAGTTTTCTCTTTTTATAGTTAGTGATTTAAGAAAAATATTCTCAGCTCCAAGGCCTTTACTACTGCATTTAAAATTTTCCTCTGCAGATTTTAAAGTTGGAAACTTAAAATCCTTAGTTTACTGAATTAATTTATTTAGAGTAATGTTTTTATTTAAAGGGAACAACTGTCACAACAGTACTTTTTGAAAATTCATCCTTTCCCCAATAGTTTATAATATTTGCAATATATTTCCATGTGTGTACGGGAGTGTTAACTGTGTTATTTTCTCCCATTTTTGTATTTGTTTTTAAGTAGATATCTTTTACTAATTTTCCTTTTTACTTACTTAGTTGGGCAAAAGCAGTTACTTCTATCTATGATAATTAATTTTTATTAGTTTTTCTTTTACTGTATGATCTTTAGTTTCCTAAACTAATTCTAGCTAGGGCATAAGAAATAGTTCTTGCATGTTGATTTATACCAGCAACCTTACCAGTCTCCAATTAATTTTAATTGAATGTTCTTTGGTGGTTATTTTTTGTTTGGACAATGTGTTCCTTTTCAGTTGTAATATTTTTATTTCTTTTTATTTCCCTAATGTGCACGTATATTACTTTTCTCTGGTTGCTAAGACAAAATACCTAATATCCCAAATTGAAGGAGAAAAAGTTTGTTTGGCTTACAGTTCATAAAGGTTTCAGTCCATAATTGACTGGCTCCAAGGCAGGTTGGCAGAGTGGCAACAGTTCATGGCAGACAGAAGGTAGGAAAGCAACTAGAGGAGTTAATAGCTCTTTCTGCCCCTTTTATTTTAATCAGACTAAGCACAAGGACAGTTAGCACTCACGCCCTTAATCCCAGTGCCTTGGGGCCAAGCCCCCCCTTAATCAATCACACTCTAGATTCAGCCACCTCTGAAAAAGCTGGAGGCTTTGGGGAGACATCTAAACAAAAGCCATAACTGCAAGCTAGGAGATGTAGTAAAAATTGACTAGTTCTTCATTTGAAAAGGAATGTTTAAAATTTTGTACCATTAAGTATATTTGCTTTTTTTTTTTGTAATGTCTTAATGCTTCTAGAAAAATTTGTTCTTTGTTGGATGTTGAATGTTATTGATTGCTCATTCACATTTCTTAATGATCATACAGATTTTTACTTTTATGAATTACATTATAAGTGTAATGATCATCTAGACTTGTGTTCTTAGGGTAACCTCTCTTTGATCCCATTGTTTTACCTTTTTTTATGTAGTTGGTGTGATTTGGTAATTTTTTTGTCTATCTTTCTAGCATTGGAATCTGGTTTTAGGATCAGAGATTCCTCATAAAATGAATTGATTCCAGGTTCTCTCTTAGGGGTTTTTCAAGTACTTGTGTAAGGCTTGAAATACTTGTTGTTTGAATGTTCTGTGAAACTCAAATTAATTCTCTACAACTTGCATTGAGGCTTGGTGTAGCAGCTCATGCCTGTAATCCTAGTACTTGGGAGGCTGAGGCAGGAGGATCACCATGAGTTCAAGGCCAGCCTGAACTACGAAATGAGACCCAATCTGCAAATTTAAAAAAAAACAAAAAAACTTAAACTTCCCTAGAATGCACAGAATTGCTCAGAGCTCTTTGTCAGGTTTCTGTACCATTAGACCTTGACTTTGTTCATCAGTTTATTTCCTGTAGTTTGTTCATACAACCCCTTTTCAGGTAAATGAATGTACCTGTTAATCTAGAAATAATTGCTCTATATACCCATTTCTAGTTTGCCTGTCCTACCATAGGTTATTCTGTACTATCCCGTATTGATTTCAGCACTGTCAGAAACCTTTCTTTACTTCACTAGTTTGAAGTGATACTCTGCTGGATGCATCAATTTAATTTGCATTACTTATTTATAGTGTCTGGCAAATAGCTATATTTAGATAAATATGAAACACAGTTATATTTCTTGAAGTTGAGTGAGGTGGTTTATGCCTGTAGTCCTGTCCTACTGAGAGGTTGAAGCAGGAGAATCATGACTTCATGACTTTGAGGTTAGCCTGTACAGTGTGACTCCATATAAAAACAAGGGGGAGGTTACATTTTGCCAGTAATGGTTGAACTCTAATGTATATAGCCAGCATACTCTTATTTTTATTCTATTATCTCTTATCTGAGGAGCGTATGTACAGGTCAAATCTGTCATGAATATTTGTGGTTTAAATTTTTGAAAGAACACAGTACCTGTATTTTTATTTTTCAGAATATCTTAGCTGAACCAACAAAGTCTAATGGAAATATGGTTCGTCGTTCTTCATCTCCGTATGTATTATATCCACCTGATAAACCTTTCCTTAATAGTGAACTACGACGCTCCCCAAATAAGCCTACACTTGCCTACCCAGAAAGCAATAGCAGAGGTAAATAGACCCTAATGAAATAGATGTGATTTTTGTTTACTTGTTGCTTTAAAAGTTTAAATTTTATTCTCTATAGTTTTGAAATTAGAATAGGTATTTCCCCTTTTATTCCTGTTTCTAACTTCAAAATATAATGTTTTTATTGCGTTCCTTACATTGATTGTGTAACATTAACACCCACTAAATCGCTGAAGGTAAACTTTCTTGAGTCATCGTGAATCACCTATGCCAGGTGTGTCGTGTCTAACATCAGTCAGCCAATACTGCTTTTACTTCTATAATATTTCAAAAGGGAATTGTTTTCCTTTTTGTTGTTGTTGTTCTGGGTTCTCATCATCTGTTATTTATATGTCATAATGTATTCCTAAGTAATAATCCTTGTCCCCAATGTCTTAGCCATTTCCTTGTTGCTGGGACAAAATACCTGACAACCACAAGGTAAAGGAGAAAAGATTTATTTTAGCTCACAGTTTGAGGAGGTTTCAGTCCATAGTTGACTAGATCCAGGGCAGGGTGGCATTGCAGAGGAAAAACAATCTGTGGCACAAGATAAGCATTCCCATTCCAAATAGGGGGATAGAAAGGAATTGGTCCAAACAAGACCAAAATCAGGCAGGGCAAACATTAAGTCCTACTGTTCCTTGTCTAGTATCCAGGATAATCTGTAATAAGATGTGAACTCCAGAGAGATGGGATCAGATTTACAGCACTGTCAGCAGTTGTAGCTCTCATGGCTTCTCTCTTGGGCCAGTTTTGCTCACTCCTTGCGACTTTCCACAGACAATCCATGTTCCTGGCTTCTCCACCCTTCAGGGGTCTCCACTGCACTTTCAGATTCACAGACTGTCTTCTCAGGGGAACACTGCCTGGCCTCCCAGGCCTTCTGAAATCTGGGTGGAAGCCTTCCTGACCCCACAATTTTGCATTCTACATGTGCCTTAAACCAATGGCAATGTCAAGGTCTGCTGCCAACTGAAGCAGTAGCCAGGCTTCCTGCTCTCTTGGCTGTAGGGGTTGAATGTCTGGATTTCTGAATGCTCTGAATCCAGTCCTAAGGAACAGCTCCTTAGGTCACTGCCATTCTGGAACATGGTCTTCTGGAACTCTCTTCTCCAAGTAAAGTCTTTCACCTTTGTGATTTTGAGGCCCCAAAGGCCAGAGGTCTTCTGGTTCTTATGACACCCTCAAGCTGTCTTTTCTGTTGTGCAGTTCCAAAGTATTTGGCTATTTTCTGCCTGCTCTGCCATGAACTGTTTCTCTTGTATTATACTGCCCTGCTTCAGAGCCAGCTGACTGGACTGGAACCTTTACAAACTAAGCCGAACTAAACCTTTATTCCTTTAATTTGTGGGTGTCAGGTATTTTGTCCCAGCAACAAGAAAATAATTAAGACACCAATTAACAACATTATTTCCACTTTGTCATTGTCTTTAAACAGTTTTTGATTCCTTTGGCTTACATAATAATGTCTTAGCTTTTTTAAAACTTATATCCTATCTGATTTAATAACTTCATCTCTAAACTTTCTTTAATTCCTTGCCAATATATCCTTTGCTCTGGCTACTTTGAAATATATTTGTGCCTAGAACCTACCATCTATATTAGTTGTCACAATTCCAAGAATGGTGTGGGGAAGTGTTTTGTTTTGTTTTGCAGTGCTAAAGTAAAACCTACATTTTATTTATTTACACATTTATGAAAAAATTGAAAGAACCATAAATGACAGTTTCTATCTCTAGATAATAAGACTATTGGTGGTTGTTCTTTTCACTGTGTTCTACTGTGTCTTCTACATTTTTTTACGAGAAATATGTATTATGTCCTAGAATTAGAAATTTTTGAGGGATAGTATAGAGACTGCTTAGGTTTTTTTCCTAAATAATGAAAAAAATACTGTTTTAACAGAGTATTTTTCATGCTGTATTATGTTTAATTCTACAGTTGGAGTCTATGTGTTTTCGTGTATATAAAAATGTTCCAAAGAATGATCCTTTACTGGACCTATTTATCAATTTTTATTTTTCAATGAATTTTCTATATTGTTATCTTAGAGTATCTTATATATTTGGCAGCCATATTTTCTGCTCTGAAAAATCTTCAAGATAAGATTCGGCGCTTGGAACTTGAGAGGATTCAGGCAGAAGAAAGTGTGAAAACTTTGTCTAAAGAAACAGTTGAGTATAAAAAAGTACTAGATGAACAGATACAAGAAAGGGAGAATTCAAAGAACGAGGAATCAAAGCACAATCAAGGTTTGTTTTATTAAGAAAATTCAGTTCTATCAAAATAAGAATTGTAAATTTACTCAAAAACTTCAGGGATTACAAAATTACATTATGCTCATGCAGTTTAAGGAGCAGGTGTTGATTTCATATGTTATATTTACTGACTATAAGGTATATTTGACTAGCATATAGAAAGTGAATGATTTGGGTAATTAAAGAAGACTAGTATTACTGGAATGTACTGTTTATATATGTTTTAGATTGAATTCCTTATTAAAACTACTCTGGGGGTGAGCTGATTTCTGCTTTTCTTATGTATTCATTCTAGAATTGACATCTCAGTTGCTAGCTGCAGAAAATAAATGTAATCTTTTAGAAAAACAATTGGAATACATGCGGAATATGATAAAGCATGCAGAAATGGAGAGAACATCTGTCTTAGAGAAACAGGTATGCTGCCTCACAGACTGAAACTCAGTAGTTATTGCAACAATTAATTGAGGTAAAGACCTTTTTTCTCTGTGGTGACTTAATGCTACTGTAAGACTCCTGGGCTAAAAATTCTTAGGTTCAGTTATAGAATTGGCTCTTTGTTATTGTATTTAGCAGAATTTTATTTAAATTGGAAAAATGGTTACAGGGTATTTTAAAATTGTTAACATTCTTGAATCTGAATTATCAAAACTGTAAGTGATCATATGCCTCTATACCTCTTAAATTTGTTTTAAAGACTCAAGTGTGGTAGCATATTTGAAATTTCATAATTCTTTGTAAAGCTCTTTATAGTTGTTATTTTAACTAAATATTTTTTCTGCTGTTACACCAGAGGTCTTTGTATTTAAGTAACTTGCACATTTCTGAGAGAGTTTTTGCACCTTTAGTCTTCAGTAGGTTTTTAAGCAACCCTCCTTTTCCTACTATGACTATAGAATTTAAATTCATCATAAGCCATAATTCTGAACATCTTTATATAAAAGTTGATTTTATATAATTTTATACAAAATTTAATTAAATATGCTTGACATGCTAGGTACTCTACTGTATAAAAGAGAAATGCTATTGATGCTTTCTACCCTCAATTATCTTTCAGTCCTAGTTGAAGACATCAGTCTTAAGAAATACCTAAACAGTCATACAGCACTATATGAAGGAATGTCTAATCTTGTACATGTCTCATCACTATGCTGTTGAGTTTATTAATTATAATGACCATATTTTTATTTGATTGGGTCTTTTTCCATTTTTATTTTAATGTATTCTTTCATTCTTTTACCTCTGAGCACTATGGGCTGTTTTTTTTTAACTTGATTTTTCAAAATTAATCCTTTTGTTTGAGTTATTTTGGTAATTGTGTACATCATAAATTGCTTTATAAGGCAAATGTGAATTTGTATTTACTGATGCAAGGTGGATTTCACTGGTGTTAGTCCTCATTTATGTACTCTAGTTGTTTGGTATTCTTTCATTGTTGTAGATGATAAATTGCTGAGGTTTTACATTGTCTTCCTGTATATCTTATGTATGAAATTTCCAGTGGTGCCTCGTGATATTTGTCTTCAGTATATCCCTTTATTTGCTTTTAGGTTGTTACCTTCTGGATTCAATTGTGATTTTTCTTTCTAGCATTCAAACATGGTATATAATCATTTATTATTGCTGTATTTTGTCACGTTTCTAAAATGTCAGTTCACTAAGACATTTGTAAGATACCTTGACTAATGTACATAGCAGACTATTAGATGTAGATTATAGATGTCTGGATTATACTTGATTCATCAGTGAAATTTAAATACTGTGTTTAATATGGATAGTTCAATGGGAGGGACTCCAATACTTGAACAAATACACTGTAACTATCCACTAAAGTGAATAGAAGGAAATTAGTAGCTCACACTAATTCATGATAAAAATATCGTTTAATATTACTTTGTCAGTATTGTTAGTATTGATCATTGCTATAAACTTACATGTGAAGACAATATATTTATATGTTCAGATACTTAAGTGTTTTGGCTTTTTCTTATAGATCTTAATTTAGTATTTTTCCACTTCTTACTCTTACCTTCATGGTTTTTCCTGTGTCTGCCAGTCCTTAATTGTATATAAATGGCAGAGTTTTAAATTATTGGCCTTTAATTTGAAGAAAAAAATAAAAATGTTGTTGGGCATGCAGACACATGCTTATCCCAACATGGACAGACTAAGGTAGGAGCATTGAAAGTTCAAGGTCATCATAAGCTATAAAGCTGTTACAGAGCCTGACTACAGAGCAGGACTCTTATATTTTTAAATATGGTGGGAGGTGAATAAGCTTGTGTAAAAGATAAACATAAGACACCTATTTAGAAAAGTACTAAAGAGGACCAGACCAAGTAGAAAGAATCTGTGCTTATAAAGCCTGTATGTCTATTAAATTCCTGCTATTCCAGGGCATAAAGATACTCTTACCATATAAAATCAAATTATATAGAACAGTATACAGTAAGAACAATATTCATTTAAATCAATCACTTATTAATGTCCCTGTGGTTTTACCTTAATGTCATAATCTAGAGTTTCTCTCTGTATCTGAGAATTGTCTGAAAGGTCAGGTAAATAACATAGTATATCCGAAAAAATATGCAATGTTAGTAACTTTTCAGGTTTTTGATTATTAAATTAGTATGCTGTATTACATTGTTTCCCAGGTGACCCTAGAAAGAGAACGACAACATGATCAAACACATGTTCAGAGTCAGCTTGTAAAACTGGATCTTCTGGAACAAGAATATAACAAACTTACCACAATGCAAGCCCTTGCAGAAGTCAGTTAATGTATTTTTTTACTCATTAATGCATAATGATGTGTTTGTCATTTTTGGAAATTAATTTTGTATCTTGAATATTGATAGCAATAAAGTTGATCTTATAAAAAGGACATGTATAGGAAATTTTAAAATGAAAACAATTTGAAGAATGTTCATATTTTACAATCTTGGGGGTCATAAGGGAGTTATTTTTTTAAATATTGTAAGATAAAATGTTTTTGCATATTAAGGCTTGAAGTTCTTAGTTTAGGTTGTTCTCTGAATTAATTTTAGTTTTAACTGTGTAGCATTTGGGAAGCATTTAATACCACTGAATAAATTTTCAGATTTACCTTCATGCAGAACTGCATTCTTTGGCCATAGATTTTACCCATAATTTCATCCTACCTCAAAAATGACTTAATGAGTCACAAAGGAAAGTGTTATGAGTGTTTTCAAGTCCCGAGGCATTACTAGGTTGATTTAACATATTAACCATGTTTTAAATTTACAGCATATTACGTTGTTACACTAAAATTTTACTAATAGACACTTCATTTTGATATTTTTATCTCTAGAAAAAAATGCAAGAATTGGAAGCAAAACTCTTTGAAGAAGAACAGGAAAGGAAACGTATGCAAGCTAAGGCAGCTGAGGTAAGGTGAAATATCAGCAAGAAGGCTCTTCGTTTTTAATACTCTGGATATAAACAAACAGTTACATTTGAGGTCTTTGATTATTTACATTTTAGAAGAGTCCACTATATAATTTAATGTACAAAATTATGAACATATACTTTTACAAATAGAAAATTTGAACAGTTTTTTGTTTGTTTGTTTGGTACTAGGGATCAAACCTGTGTCCTTGTGCTTGTGAGGTAAGCAGTGGAACCGCTGAACTAAATCCCTAGCCCCTAAGATCTAGCTGGAGATCTAGCTCTCTTACTATACCATGCACAAAGCCCTGGTTTTGATACTCAGTGCTGCATAAAAAATTGTTTCATTTCTTGACACCATCAGGACACCAGGACAGAAACTGAAACACTGGTTGCCGTAGTACAGTTGTGGTGAATCTATGGCTTGTGTGCCGCAGTGGACTGTTTATATCATTGACAGCTTTAAAAGGTTGCCATCACTTCTATAGTAGCTAGTGACCCAAACCATCTGACAGAGCCATATTAAGAAAAGGAGCTCTGCTTTCCTAGTTTAGGATTTTATGTAATGCAACAGCCACCAGTTAGGCTGAGTAGATTCACAGTACATTGAATTTATATGCAGCAACCAAGCTGCATTTGTAGAAGATAGAAGATGGCTACCATCTTAAAGACTCGTTGAAGTTTTTTGTGTTTTTAAATGAAAGCTTGTTCTGAAGTTATTTGCCCAAATACCTCCCGGATACTTTCCTCCCCTTCTCGAGATCTTTATGATATTTCCAAGAATCTGTTCTCATTAATGTTAGAGGCAAGTCCAGATTTCAAAACAGGAGCAGAGACGCTGTAGTTCAGTCTTTTTTTTTGGTACTGGGGATCAAACTCGGGTCTTTGTGCTTGTGAAGCCGGCGGCAGAACCACTGAGCTAAATCACTGGGCCTGTAATTCAGTCTTTGATGAAGTATGTTGTGTCCTGAGTTCATGTTGTAAATGTGATCACAGGAATATAAATGCCATGTTACCTGTTCTAGTGCTCTCGAATTCTCTGATTTTGTTTGTTTGCTGTTCTGGTTTAGATCTAAAAATCCCCAAAAGTAATGTATTTGGAGATTGATTGAATCATGGTGGTGCTGTAATCAACAGAAAATTCATCCATCCATTTGTTCCATAGTTGAATATACTGTTTTCAAGTAGGGCTTGTTTGGAGGGAGGTCACTAGGGGCTGACTTAGAAGCTTATCTTTTTGTCTCCAGCTCCTCCTCTTGTTCTGTTTCCTGGATGTTGTGGGTTGAGCAACTTTCCTCCACTATGCCCTCCTGTCATGCCTTTTCTGCCTTGTAGCGAGTCAACCATGAATCCTCTGAAAACTGTGAGCCAAAATAAACCTCTTCAGTTTTAGGGTGTCAGATATTTTGTCCCAGCAACAGGAAAGATATTGATATATTCTCTTTCTGTTAAACCTGATAATATTTCCTTTTGTATTTACCTTCTAATCAGTTTGTGGATTTATATTTTTCAGTGTGCTTTCTTAGTTATGGAGCTTCATCTATATCTATAGATAGATAGATTTTTTGTGTGTGTGCCTGGGATCAAATTCAGGACCTTGCACTTGCGAGGCAGGCAACAGCACCACTGAGCTAAATCCCTGGCCCTGTGCAACTTTGTTTTTGACCTTCCACAAATTTTCTCTGCACACTCTGACTTTACAGAACGCTACTTCATTGTATCTCCATTTCCTCACATGTAATATGCAGACTTGTGGGTTATGCTTTATACACATTGTGTTGTTGAGTTCATTATATATGAAATGCAGAATATAACAAGTTTATTTTATGAATTTGAGGTTAATTTGTGGTTCCTATATTTTTCATTTAGTGGGCAAGAAATAGAGACCAAATAACTTGCTGCTGATGTACGTTATCAGTAAAGGTTATAAATTCTGGTAGTGAACACTAATGTAGTGGAAGAACAATGGCTTAGGGATGTGTGATTTCAAGTCTAGCTAATTCTAGAGTAGAACCTTGGGTGCATTACTTAATCATTCAGATCCCAGATTTTGCTATTGATAAAGTGACCTCCATTTTGTATATCTTAGTGTTGGGAGATCAGGTTAGACAAATAATAAAGTAATTTAGAATGTTAATGCTCTGGCTCAAAAATACAAAACAACTGGTAGGAAGACCTAGGTGGAAGTTAAATTGCTCAAAAAACCATTCTTTTGTTTACTGCTCGCACTCACTGTCTTAAGTCTTCCAAAGTAGTAATTTCCTACTCGTTGAGTTTTATATTTGCTGTATTTAAAAGAATTGTTACATGAAAGTGTTTAGGTGGTCCTGAGAATAGAGATCCCTGTATTAATTTGTCAGTAAATACATTTTGCTCCCAAAAACTGCAGTCATTGTGTAAAATATTAGAAATGATCTCAGTCTTGTTGATTCTTATTTTTTTCTAGTTTTATCATAATTTCCTGGAGAACTTTTTAAAGTACTTTAAATCTCGCAATCTGAATTTTTCTGAGATGTCAGATAATTTTGACACATATCAAATTTGAAAGAACCACTGTTATAGGCAAGATGTGTTTGTGTTTTTTTTAAGAATGCTAAAAGTTGGTTTAGGAAAAAAATGTCATTTTGAAACCCTTAGTAAATGCTTATGGAATTTATACCAGAAAGATAAGGTATTTTATTATAGTTAGGTTCCTGAGAAAAGCCTCTAGTGCTTTTGGACATAAGTTTCCAGTTCCTCCTTGTATTGTAAGTACTATATGTATGTTTTTAAAAAGTTGATATGTATGTATTTTGCTCTCCAACTGTTTTGCATGTATGGCACCATGGTAGATGCCATTTTTGAAAAGGGAAAACATTGAATGATCAGTTTAGAGTTAACATATATGACATGTGAGTCACTAAGTAGAATTCATGGAGCAACTATAAATAATGAAACTTTAGGTTCCAGAATGAAGAAGGGCATGGTTTAATATAGCAGTTCAAGATAGATTGAGAGATTAGTATTATAAAATATTTGAAAAAAGTTGAAATAGTGGTTCAGTAGTAGTTTTTTATTTCTACAGCATTGAATTTAGGCTCTCATGTTTTTCCTAGTTGCAGACTGATCTAGAAACAAAGAGGCTTACTTTTGAAGATAAAACAACTTCATATGCTCCCACCACAAAAAAAATTAAAAAAAAGAAGTCAAAACCACCAGAGAAGGTAAGAAAAAAGAAATAGGCAAAGTGTCATTAGTACATTGGGCAAAAGTATTCATAAATTAGTGAATCTTTTTTTCTTCACTCGCAAAGTGAAAGATAAGTAAAATTTACTATTAATTTTTACCCTGGTAGTGACATATATGAACGCATTTTGGAACTGCAGAATAATGTACAAATGTAAGTCTTATTCAGTCTGGCATTAGTGATCTTTGTTCAGTGCTTTAGGTGACTGTATACTGTTTCCCTACTTAGAGTATAACTGTTACTTTATCAGATAATTTGTTTTGCTAGCCTTTCCTGAGCTAGGATACGTATTGATACATATTAGTAATTGCTGAAGGCCATAGTATCAATATAGATTAAGCAAGTAGTAGCTAGGTAGTAATCTCAAAGTCTCAAGTTAATATAATCAGATTTTTTTCATCATGTGAATGAAAAAAATTCCTTTTCTTTCAGAAAGGACCTGTTAACTGTTTTGGTGCACAACCTCATTATAGATTATGCTTGCGTGATATGCCATTTGTGGCTGGAAAGGTAGGTGAGTTGGTCAAACTTCAGATTTTTTTTTTTACAAGGTAGGTATTTGAATTAACTCCACACATCTGCTTATCTGGCCTTTTTACCAAGTTGAATTATAGTAATCTAAGAATCAAAATGAAACAGAGACAAGTACTATGGAATTAGGGCACCAAGGAGGAGGTAAGGATAATTCAGAGCACTATCAGTTCTACTGATTTATATTTAGATAAGAATAGATATCATCAGTTTGTTCAAATCCAGGAATCTAATTCTCTAAAAAAAGTCATCATACATAGATTTGAATCTTTGTGTATATAAAGATAATCTTGTCAATTGTCAAATAAGGTGTGATTTCTAAGTGTTTAACTGTGTTCATATTACTTTTTCATGAACTCTGTGTTACTGGTTGTTTGATGTGTAGGTATCTCGAATGCCTAAGTTGTCAATTTTAGTAGCTTGGGTAGAAAATATTCTTTTGACTTTTATTTTTTCATTGATCTATTTAAAACCCAAATAAACCTTCAGAGAACAAGTTGGATGTGGTGATAAGCTTAATCCTGGCCCTCAGGAGTCTGAGGAAGAAGGATTGTGAGTTTGAGGCCAGCCTGGAATACAGAATGAGACCCTGCCTCAAAATAGTAAACCTTCAGGAACAGATTAGGGAATGAACTCTTTCCTAGCTTTTCTGCTTTTATTATGCAGGTGTATGAGATACACACTGTTTTTGCCATTGCTGTCCTTTGCTATGAATTCAATCTCTTGTTGAGTTGCACACCATCTTTCCACTCACATTGCTACTTTTGTCTTTTACTCGAAGTTATATTTTGGCCTCACCTCACCATAGAATCTGAGTTTCCCGAGGACTGGCTAGCAGCATCAGAATCACTGAGCATGCACTTTGAAGAAGCAGATTATGAAACCCTGCCAAAAAGCTACTGAATGGAATAATCTGAGGATGGGCCAATAAGTACTTTAAATTTATTTCCTAGTCCCAGTTTGAAGTTTTGTTAAATTAGGATCCATTTAGTCCCATTTCCTATCCAGTATTTTTATTCTATAAACAGTTAAGACCAATAGCTGTCTGTTTTGTATTTGAAAAGTACGTAAAGACCTCATGACACCTCACGTAGGCCCTTGTCTTTCTAGATCTTTTTTATTTCAGAGTTCTTTTGTAAAATGAATTAAATCTATTACCACAAATTCTACTCATTGGCCTTTTTTTCTGTTTTCAGGCAACCACAGAACAATTAACCCTTGAATACCAGGAAATTTTGAAATGTTTCAGGATAGCTTTATTTTGCTTACCTCATCATGCTGTTCTAGGTCATAAACAAATTCTTTTTTCTTCAGCTTTTCATCAAATGTCTTTGTTTATCACCTTATCACCCTTTTCCTTCTTAAACTGAATTGTGCTATGATGCACAGAATAAAGTCTGCCATATTCAAATTGTTGGCTAGTCACCCTACCAGCATATATATGGGAAAGCACGTTATCCTTTCACCTATTGATTTTAAGGTTCACTGAGGTAACGGGTATTTTCCTAGAGCTTTGTATCCGCCCTTTTAAGTCCTGTACTTGTGGAATTTTTATGCATAATTTTTAATCATGTGAAGATCTTAAGGAATAGATTCATCCTGTCCCACTTCAGAATCTATCTCATTCTTCCATTATATTTGTTTTTCCCGAATTTGATTGCCTATCTTTAGTAATTTCCATTGAAGTCATTAAGAACAAGGGTTGAACAGGACAGATGCAAAGAAAAATATTTTTAACTTGTGATTTTTTGAAAGTATTTATATTCTTTATGAGATACTCAGATACATTGAATGTACTATTGTTTAGCTGAGTTTCTCAATGGACTGTGAAGGACCAGTTGTTTTTAACTATACATCATCACAGATGAGTATCTTTGTAAAATAAAACTGAATTATTAGAAAAATAAAATGTACAAGTTTATTGCTAGATTCAATACACATAAAATTAATACAAGCATAAAAATAACAGGAAGAAAATTTTAAAAACTACTGCATATTGAAAGTCCATATACAATTAGTATAGTGAACACACAGTTATCAGCAAAATAGTGATTGTACTGTTGGTCAAAATATTGGACTAACCTTGCATTTCTGGACTATACCCAACTTGGTTGTGGTGTAAAAGTATTCTTATGTATTGCTGCATTTAGTTTATTAAAAGTAGAATCTAAGAAGAGCATCTGTTCTGTTTAGCACAATGGATTCCAAATCTGGCTGATGATAATTAATTGGATGACTTAAAAATAAAAATTTCCAGGCCGTTTCCTCATATTAATTGAGTTTGTAGTGATGCCTGAAAGTCTACATTTTAAATAAGCTCTCCACTGATGGAATTCAAGCAAATGTTTACCTGTAGGCTGGAACAGCATATTGAGATTGTTGGTTAATATTCAAAACAAAAAACAATTTTTAAATGGCTGCTAGATTTTCCTCTTTATGGGACATGCGTGTACTTAGTGCTTCTTACTAATCAAAAATAGAAAAGTTCAGTAAAAGTCTTATCACCTGAAAGTACACTGACAGGTAAGATAATGCAAGCACAATGACAATATATTGTGAAATATGTTGTGGTTGAGAAATGTAGAAACTGTTGGTAGCCGGACACAGTGGCACATGTAATCCTAACTATCCAGGGGACTGCGGCAGGAGAACAAGTTTGACTAATAATTGACTGTTGGGTGTCTTTTTTTTTTTTGGTTGAGTGTCAGACCTTGACTCAAAAACGAGAGACAGAGATGTCATATAGTGTGAAGGACTTGTGTTCAATATCTAGTTGTAGTTAATCTGAGAAATGAACCAAGTAATTATCTGGTTTTAGGGAAACTGGTACAAGTTACATTGTGGTTGGGTTTGAAAGCATACTATAAAATCTCCAGACAAAAGAAATGACATCTGCAGATATCATTTGTTCACAGCATAGACATTAGGAGATGGCAGGACATAGTGCCAGGAAATAAGGTTGCAGATCAGTGATAGTCTTGTCTTCCATGCAGAGGAATTTGGAACTGCTGTCAACTGTTAGTTGATTTAAATCAAAGAATTTCAAACAGGTAAAGATGATCAGAATATTTTAAGATAACTGATAGCCCTATAATTAAAGAAAGGAGGAAAATGATGTTCGCCCTATAGTTAAAGAGGTAGGTTTATAAACCAGATGAGTAACAGTAGTGTGGAAGACGGAGCACTATTTCTCAGGTTGGATCCAAATAATTTAGTAATTTACTGTAGAGTATTTTATGTCCTAGGCTGTGGGAAGGTTTATTATTATTAAGGTTAGAGAGTAAAAAGAAAACAGGAGTGAAAGATTTTGCTTCATTTATTTCTTAATAATTTCTCTTTTCAGTCCACTAGTCCTAGCCATGCTGTAGTAGCTAATGTTCAGCATGTCTTGCATCTAATGAAACAACACAGTAAAGTATTGTGCAATGATCGAGTAGTGAACAACATTCCTACGGCAAAACAAGTATCTTCACGAGGTAATAGAAGTAAGAAGTCAGCAACACCTCCCTCTTCCAGCAGCATCAGTGAAGAATTGTCAGAAGTCTTACAGACTTTACAGGATGAGTTTGGCCAGATGAGCTTGTGAGTTTTTGTTTTAAAAAACATTTTTAGCTTCTTGATGACTACTAATGCTAGTTTCATTCAGCAATTATTTTAAGCACAATTTTTGTGCCACCCACCTTATTAAGACTGCACAAATATAACCTTTATGGGTAAAATCTCCTCTAATACTATTAAAATTTAACAAACCAATGTTTGCATTTAGAGAGCTTGATTCATATTTAAGTTTAGCAAAACTTCACTGATGAGTTAGGGTAGTGTTGAAGATTAGTTTCCTTCTAAATTTGCCTGCCTACATGTATAATACTCTTGTAGGAGAAATGAACTATAAACAATTGAATACTTTCAAATTAAGAACTGTTGCATTTCCTTCAATGCTTTTCTTAAACTTTTCAACTATGAATAAAAATTTCAAAATCTGTTGCTCTGTTTAAAGAAGAAAATGACCCTTTAAAAACCATACCAGGACAGCAGTAGCACCTTGGTAGGTTCAGATATGGTGGACCAAATTGTGAAACCCAAAAAAACTAACCAAGCTCTACTTTTGCTTTGTATATAGCGATCACCAGCAGCTTGCAAAACTTATACAGGAGTCACCAAACACTGAACTGAAAGACAGCTTAGAGTGTGAACTGGAGGTATTAGTGGGAAAGATGGAAGCAAAAGCCAACCAAATAACTAAAGTTCGAAAATACCAAGCACAGGTAACTCGGTTTTCCTTCACCTAAGTTTCAAATGATCTAAAAAAACACTTCAGATACATTAGTTGATGACAGCAACTGTATGAAGAGCTACCAGAGCTAATTATTTGCAAGACAGTTTCTAAGTTCAATTACTGTACTAAGAATTGTTTCATGGGTTAAATGCTTTTGCTTAGATTTTATCTACCAATAAGATAAATCTTTCAGATACTGAATATTAGCAGTCTTAATTTATGAATAAACCTTCTGAGACCAACTTAAATGGTCAAGTTTGTCCAAATTGGGTCTTATAAAATACACCTAGAGATTGTCTTGAAAGGAATGTCAGGTGTAAATATGTGAAAATCGTTGTTACTCATATTAAAGAAATCAATCATTTTCTTAATATCAATTAAATGTAGTATCGCAGTCATACCCAAGGGTTTTTATCTAGAATCACAAGGATCCTTGTTTTATTTTTAACTACTGTGACTGCTGGCATTAAAGGGATTGGGTCAATATTGAGAGGCTGAGTCCAGCTAGGCTATTAGGCTTCTCAGAGGTAGTTGTTATTGGTCCATGACAGTAATTGGAGAGATTTGAAGTGTGTTTTGGATAGAAATACCAAGTTTTTGCTGCTAAATACAATATGGGCAGAAAGTATTGTGAAAGTACTGTTGTACTACTAACTGAACAAGTTTTGCCATTTGTTAACTGGAAACCAGTAGGCACAATGTCAAGTGTTTTCAATATGTTAAGTCATTTAATGCACTCAAAAAATATGTAAGGTGGTGAAGTGTGGGTCTTTTGGTTTTTTTCCCATTTGATAGATGAGGAAATAGCGCCAAATTTTTCGAGCACCTTACATACATCAGGAAATTTTCAGTAGCCCAGAGACATGCTAGTTCATTGGTAAATAGCAGAGCTGACCAGACTTGGTTGTTTTCAACTCCCAAATGTGAACTTTTTTTAAAAACGTGCTTTATTTTTCTAAAGTTCATGTTAAAGAAATAGATGCAAATAATTCCTGTAGGCATAATGGTTTTACTTGTTTGTACATTAGACTGTTTTATTCTAATGAAACACCAACATGTCAGTAGCAAGTTTGCTAAAGAAAAAATAAAATTCTCCCTTAAATTATTCCAAAAATGATAACGACTAAAATTTACATTTTTTTTCATAATAGTAACACATTACTGTATCTCTTCATCCATCTGGAACTTGACTCTTGGCCTGTTCAGACTAGTTTCTACAATGCCTGTTTCCTCATCTCAATAGTATCACTCTTTGCCTCCTCACGAATCCTTTCCCCAGCCCTACCTCTGAGAAGCTTCACAGCCTACCTTGACTCAGACTCTCTGGCTTGACCGAATCCCCTTGATGCTAGCAGTCACATAATTTTTTTTAATGGATCCTTGTGATTCTGGATAAATACTCTTGAGTTTGACTGCCGTATTACATTTAGTTGATAGTAAGTAAATGACTGATTTAGGCAACACTGCCTTAATGTGTTTGTTTACTCGTTTGCTTGTATATTCTATGTGAAGTACAAGTGTTAAATAACTAGTATAATGAAATTTTAAAGCTTTTATAAATACATACCTAGAATGCATTATTTGAGTTTTGGTTAGTATGAGTTATTGTAAAAGTACTGCTTATCAGAAGGAAATGTTTTTATTAAATTCTCCTTTTCCCTGCCTTGGTTATTTGGTATAGCTAGAGAAACAGAAGCTAGAGAATCAGAAAAAGGAACTTAGAGCTAACAAAAAGACTCTTGATGAAGAAGGAAACAGCAGTAGCCGTTCTTCAGGACTCGCAGGGACCCTAAGTAAAAAGGATTTTGCCAAACTGAGACCTGGAGAAAAAAGCAGGAAAAATCTTCAGTTATTGAAGGACATGCAAACCATACAAAATTTATTGCAAAGCAGTAATGTGTGTTGGAATTACTGACTGCTCACAAAAGGTCATAAATTTTATTCAGATAATCTGTACCTCATCGATCAGATATCGACAATTTACTTTCCAGGTTTCATGCTCACTAATGTTGGAATAGAAGGTGTTCAGGCCTAGGCTTCATTACACAGGTTTGTTGTGTTTTGCCACAAAACTGAATTTTAAACTATGTACGTAAATGAAAATCAAGGGAGTTTTAAAACTTGAGAAGCCACATTCATTCTTTAAAAGTACACTGTACTGGTATATTGCACTTTGTAAACAAGTTACCAATTTTTTACTTGTGGTGTGATTTTTTAAAAAAATTCTTTCTATATATATATATATATATTAGGTTTAAAATTTTCAAAATACAAGACTGGCCCACAGGCAGCATTTGCTTGAAGTCTCATTTTTAAATCTTCCCTGGCATCAAGTGCCGACTTTACTTTTTTTGTACAACTATTAAATATACTTTGACTATTGATGGATATTTTCTATATTTAAGTATTTATATATTTAAGAGGATTTTCGTTTGTTTTGGTATTTTAATCAATGATTAGTATTAAATGCGTTTCTATTGTTTTTTTCAATATACTTTAAAATTTTTTCAAAGATCCAAGTTCTCATTTAAATCAGATCACTTACCTATAAAATTATAAATGCACTTTTAAGAATATAGATTGTTAATGCAACAAGATTTTACAAAAAGGTGAGCTAGAAGGGAGCTGTTGTGAAGCAGTGCACATTTGCAGTTTTGCAATTCCTTTTTGTAATCATGTTATTCAGTCAAGGCATTGTGGTTTGAATTTTGAAACTTAAGATAACCCCTTGAGTATTTGTCTTTGGTGAACATGACTGCAATAAGAACTGTACACATATAATTATCATATCAATGTAAATCTGAATAGATCAAGATGTGTTGACTTTTTATAATTTTTCCACTGGAGTCAATAAAGCAGCTTTTTAAAAGGAAACTGAAATTTTACTTAGCCTGATAACAAAGGCTTTATTGTAAACTAAAAAATAATTCATACTGTATATACTGTCCAACACTTAATTTGCCATTCTCATTCTTACATAAAAACTAAGCCCACGAAAACTGAATTACCTCATAATGTGGAAGAACCTTTTAAGAGGGTTATAATGAGCATATGAGCCAAATATGACAGGAATTCCTTTTATGTGCCTCCTTGGGAACTGAGATGGAGGATAAGTATTATATCTAAATAACATGAATTTTTCTAGCTGATTACCAGACTTGTCAAGCTTCTTTTTAAAATTTTCTTCAGTTAGGAGTTAATTTAGTATGCTTACATAGATGACATTTGTGAATCTCCTGACATTGTAAATAAACTTTTGCTTGTGTGTACAAATTTCCTGACAAGCAGGTTTGTAATGAATCAGTGATGAGTCCATAGACCCAAGGAAGATGAGAAAGTGCTCTAATGACCTGGTAAACATTTCGTGTGTCTCATGTCCCATTTCAGTCATTAAACTTTTGTAATCTCCTTGTTGTAGGTCATTAAATTGTACAAGCTATCACTTGAACAGTTGTCTCCAACTCCTAATTAGAAGAATGATTGAAAGATGCTAAATCCTACTGCCCCTAGGCTAGGATTCAAATTGTACCTTCTCCAGCTTTCAATACTCTTATGTGAGAACTGAAAAAATACTAATTTTCTTACATGGTTTACAATGGAAGAATATGTCCATTTATGTTATAGCAAAACTTACTGCAGTGCATTTCAAGTCTGTTCTGTGTGTAAGATGCCAGCATGGACACCAAGCTGAGTGCATCAAAGATTCATGATCAGACATTTGAATTACCTCGATACAGTGTAGTGAATGTAGTGCTAAAGGCCATGTACACTGCTGAAGGGACACACAGGAAGGCAGGGTATGTCAGAGAAGGAAGTGATGGAATAACTTTCTGGAGGTAGAGATGATGCCTAAACTGTAGAAAACAGGAACTAATCACAAGGATGAACAATTCAAAAGTGGGTTGTATCTGCAGTTTACATGGGAGAATTGTGAATACAGTAACTGCTAACAGTTGAAGTATGCAGAGCAGAATAGAGGCATGGGCAGAGAATAGATTATGGAAAGCTGAGCAGCTTCAACTTTATCATGCTTGTCTCTAAATTTTGTATACTTGATCATAAAAGAAAAAGTACACTGTACAATGCAGGTATAAAGTTGAAAAATATGTAATTGTCAACAAAATACTAGGTTATGTGTAAATACATAAATGTGCTAATGTGTTTCTTTTACACATATGCCCGTGGCTTATTTTAAGTGCTTAAATGCATACCATACAACTGTGCCTGGTAGGTTCACTAAGGGAAGCTACTGGAATGTTTTGAACAGAAATGTGAAAATTTCGACTTAAGGCTAGGATGCTTTGCTTTGATCTGTTTAGCATTCTTTTGTTGTATCACATTACAAGGCATAATTGGAGAAATAGAATAGCAAATGAATCTTTGAAATACTTGATCTCGTAGCTTTGATACTGATTGGCCATTTAAATACTGCTTAAATTTTCTTAGAGCAAATTTAACACAATGACCAAATCATTTTGGTACCAACTTTGCTAGTGTTGGATGTACTAAGTAGAAACCATGAATCTTTATTGCAAGATGAACTGCATAGCTAAGTTTTAGACTATATCAAATAAGTGTAAAAATGCTGTATTTCAAATTCAACATTTCTAGGGGTTAAAAGAACAAGATAATCAGCTCTGGACAAAGTTTTAAATTAGTTGAAATTTCTTTTAATAGACCTAGGGATAAGAAGCTCCTTTGTTACAGTACATTACATATGGCTCTTTGTATATAGACACATTAGGGAGTCAAATGTTTATACCAGCACCAAACTCAGGTGAGCAGTGAATCAAAATTTCTTTCACTGGTGAATAGTGAATCGAGATTTCTTTTACTGGCACTGAGACTGTATTCATCTTTACATGCAGTATATTCTTTGGTAGACTTTTGATGGAATTATAGAATTTGCAAAGGAAAATAGTAAACTAATCCATGTAAGTTTTAAGCACAATACTTATCACCATGAACAATTTCTACAGACTCAAGGAAAGTATATTGCCTTAGAACTTGCCAATTAGCATTAAATAAAATGAAGTGAGATAAATGAGTTTTAAACATACTTTTCATGATGTTTCTTGTAAGGGAACAAATTTTAAAGCCTATGGAATTCTTTTGATTCATAATGGCTGCTGCTTTTTCCCTTTCATCCTCCCCAAAACATGGCTATAAGGCTTCATTTTGGAACAGCTATCTAAAACACTCTAGTAAAGCATATAAACAATATTAGCAGCAGTTTTTATCTAACCATAACATTCTCATATTTGTACCTTGTACTCTTAAGTATGGAGGTTGAAAGTGGATCATGATCAATCAGTTACAACAAAGGAAAGGAATATTATATAATTTTAATCCGTCATACATCAAGGCAATAAATGTGATTATCACAAAATTTCAATAGCAATTTGGTCTGGAAACTTATTTTTCTGTGTAGTGAGCTTTCTTCCATTCAGTGGTATATTTCTGAAGTGGTTTGTATTTTGCTTTTACCAGAAGCCAGAGTTTTTCCCACTATGGATACAGACTTGAAATATTTTAATATATTTTGGGTGACATTAGTGTCGTAATTGTATAATTACAAATGGGGCCACCCATACTGCTATAGTTCTAAACTCATCTTAGACAAAATAAATAAAGTATCTATACTTTCTCTTGAAAGTGTTCAAATATGGAAGAATTTCTACTCATAAAGCTGCCACTGTAATGAAGAGTTCATAGCAATGATAGCCCTAATAGTTCTTTCATACAACAGTTTGGACAGGAGTGACACAATGTGCAGGAGAGCTGGCTCTCTCTGAGGATGAGGTTGATCGGTTGGAAATTTCTCTTTGTAGTTCTTCTACTTTTTTCTGAAGCTCTGCTCGTTTAGCAAGAAGTTCTTTATATCTGCTGTGAATAGGTTCCTACAAGAAAACATAAAATTACTCAACTGGCAATCCTAGCCAAACCCAAGGTCACATCATTTCCTAAATGTTGCAATCTGTTCTTTTAGTGACTGATACGAATCCCATCTTTTCAACCCATCAGTGGAAATTAGATACTGTTGTCACCACTTTTCTTTTCCAGTGCCCCTGAGTACTTCCACAGGATACCCACTCTGGAGCTGTTTCTGCAACTTGTACTTTTATAAATATAACAAGTAATTTTAAAAAAAGCCAATACTCAAAAGATTCTGTCATTTAGTTGCAGATTTTTAGCCATGAACAGTTTTAAGTAGTAAACATTTGATAAGTTACTCTGTACCAGAATTTTATTGGACTTTTTAACTTTCCTAAAGCTTCACTGTAAGACTCCCAGAAGTTAATCGAATGAGGAAAGCACAAAAATACTTGTCTATAAAGTCAGAAGAATTGTGTATAGAGACTTACCCAATGTGCTTTTTCTACTACACAATTACAACTATTAATAGGTAGAGTAGAAGGATACAGATCTAATACAGTTGGGTTGCCCAAATGAAAACTCCCATCATATATTGTACCTGTGGTTTCATCCGTGGATTCCACCTTATGTAATATCCCACCCAAAGCTCTAGGTGGCGCATGCTGGCTACTGGATAAAGGACATGATTGGAATAGCTCCCATAGAGAGGATTAGTAAAGTCTTCCAACTGGCTATTTATATAAGACCACAATGACACAGTCCTTTTAGGAAGATTCTGTAAAAAGGAAAAATATATTCTGCCATAAGCTATACTTTAGATGAAATGTGTAAAAAGGTTCCACAAAAGAAGGCGTAGACTTGGACACTTTATACTGTAAACCAAAGGGTACTGGAAAAGTACAAGTCCTCAAAGAGTTAAACATAAGTTATCATGTGACCCGGCAATTACAATCCTAATGAATTTGAAAAGGTCTAAAAAACTTTATTCAAATAGTATTTTTCATAGCCAAAACAGCCCATCAAATAATGTGTATGAACAGAATACTCATAATGGAACAATGCTCAGCAATAAAAAAGAAATGATCCCTGCTTCAACACTAATGAATCTTGAAAACAGTATACTAAGTGAAAGCCAGACACAAAAATCCATTTAAAAAAAGAGGCAAATCACAGAGGTACCAAGTAGGTTAGTATTTACCAGATGCTAGAAGAGAATGAGGTTTCACTACTAGCAGGTGTGGGTCTTACTTGGAGTGATGATAATGTTCAGAAATTAAATGGTAATGTTTACACAACTCTAGAACACTAAAAGGCCATTATATGCACAAAAAGACTTATCTGTTATGTAAACTGAGTAAAAAAATTTGCTCAAGTCAAGATACAATGAATCCTACTGAGTTTCATAAAGTAACTAGAATTTAAATGCCATTCTTAATTTTCTGACATTCCTTAAATTACTGTCTTCCCCACATGGAAATAACTTTTACTGATGCCAGAAACTGAAGAAACAATAAAACATTCAAAGTACTTAATAGTCTAAGAAGAAATGAATACGCAGCAGTTTCTGTGGTATTTTGTATGGCTTTATTTAATCTTCACACTAGTAACATTAAGGAAGCAAAAATAAACTACATTTTCAATGCATGATGCTATACATCTTTCAGAGATGTGACTTTCAAAAGGTAACTGGACCATGGGTCACCTTGATTGTAGGGTGTATCTCTCACTCTGGCTCGTGTGTCCTTACCATACCATACCAGTTCTGCCTTGGAACCAGCAGACCAAGGATTTGAACCCTCTGAAAAATGAGCCAATAAACCTCTCTTCCTTTAGGCTATAGTTGTTAATTTTTTTAGAGTGCAAGTTGATACAGAATGTGGCACCAATGAAGATGATTAAGATGTTCCTATTAGAGGTGTATTTTGAAAATGAAAATTTGAAATATAATCCTTATAAGCAGTTAATACCAACCTCTTTTAACAGTGATATCTCCAGGAAGAGCGGTAATGAAAAACTTTGTGTGTATCAATCTTACAGTGTTATCTTACAATTTAAAAAACAATTTGTCTTATTTGTATGCAGAATATAACATACTTTGAGATTTGAGCTCCCCATTCATTCAAGGGTTGTTATTTGATAATTATAATTTTTTACATCCATTTTTTAAAGGTTTCTGTCCTTCAGGGAATAATGGGAACACTGGTAATCCTGAGGTTCCACTATTTCAGTTCTCTTCAGCAAACACTATTTCCCATCTTATAAACTCAGCTGACAGTTACCTGGTACCTTCAGCTTTATGACACGTATTTCAGAATATATCAGCTCTAGCTGTATGACAAAGTACAGCATATACAACAAAATATGACATATATGACCAAAAATAATATACAAAACAACTTTAATCGACATCTGTCAAAGTGCATCCTTAAGAGAAAAGTGCATAGTAAGGACAGTGGAAAGATGTAGGACTCATGGCTATTTCTTTACCTCTTTTCCTCTCTGCTGTTCACTGTTACAGAGGAATGTTCCAAATAAACAGCTGTATAGGTGGTCCAAAATGGTAATGAGGAAATACTCATTAAATTCAAATGCGGTAGGAAACTGCAAATACATAAAATTGAGACTTTTTTTCCAAGTATATTCATTCTTGTCATGAGTAGATCCTCTGTAATGGTATTTAAAATTAAGTCTAACAACATTCAGAACTACAAACCTTGAGGGCACTGTCTGCTTAGTTTTCTGTTCAAAAATTATCAATTTTCTGAGGTAATTTCTCCCAAAATTTGTCTTCTGCAGCAAGTCTGAATGTTCTGCCCATTTTGTTTCTGTTTTTAAAATCTATTAAACCCTAAACTTTCTGCCAAGTAAGTTTTGGCAAGTCTAGTCTTCACCTGTCCATAGTAAGATTTTTCTTTAAACTTTGAACATAAACAGAGGTAACAGTGTGTTCACAAAATAAGAGTAACACACAGAAGTAATTATACTACACAGATGTGTAGATAATTTACAACTTTATTTATCTTTTCAAGGAATATCCTGTCAAAGCAGAATTTCTTATAATCCACTACTATGGCATCACCCTCTCTAACCAGGGCCAAGCGCCCTTACACTTGCAAGGCAGGCAATAGAACCACTGAGCTAAATCCCCAGCCCAACTTTCAATCTCAGTGCCTTTTTTTTTTTTTTTTTGGTACTAGGGATCGAACTCAGGTCATTGCACTTGCGAGGCAGGCAGAGAGCTATCGTAATTTTATACAATGCAATTTGGGAGGACTATTCAAAGGATCCTAAAAAGATAAAATCAATAGTTTAAGCCATCCTATCAACATTTCAAAATTAGTCCAAAGCTGCTATGTGAGACTACCAGTTACAGGATAGTGAAAAAAATTTCATGAATATGTGATTGCCTATTGGGGAAAGTACTGTTTTCAGGTATATATTATGAAGTCTTTGCCCTGATAGAAGATGAAAAATAGCATAAACTGCTGCCAATGAGAATAAGGATGAAAATAAGCTGGGCTTACAATTGCCTAATTTTAGTAAGCTAAGGCCATGGTAACTTAGTAGCCTTCTCAGACAACGAAAGGCAATTAGTGGGCCCTGAGTAATTTTTGTGGCTCTGAGGCTGAATGAAGCAGGTGATCAAGCCAAGCGTATGCCAGTAACAAAAAGCCAGCTGACTATAAAAAACTGTCATATCTTATTCCTTCACTTAGTTAATCCTATGTCCTGTGTTTGTTACACACTTAACAGTCTTAATAGCCAAGTATAAATACATTCTGACTCTGCAATTCATTCATCATATTGGCAAACCTACTGCAGTTGCAAGAAAATAGCTTAATAATTAATAGTGGGTATTTCTTCAACAAATCTGAAATAGAGCAGCAATTTCTGCTACTGCTTTTAAAATTCTAAACAGATGAGTATTCTGTCTTCTTTACATGGTAATAACATGCAGGGCCTTTCAACAACTGCTTTCTGATCCCAGTGAAGAGATGAGAACAGACACAATATGGCTAATCACAACATACTAGCCCCATTTTACAAATAGCTATGTATGTCTGCACTGATACTCAAGCATTTATTTGTTGCTTGTTTAGACTGCTAATATGACTAGGTAATATGCTTTATGTATGTTCAGGAAGAAAATATATCACAGCCAGATGTCTAAAAGGCCGATATAAAGTATCTTAATTTCTATCAAAGAAATAGATTTAAACTAATTTTGTAGTAACTACTTTCATATTTCTAAAACATTGAACCCTGTCCTCTTATAATAAACCAAGTGTATTTTGGTTTCCTTTATTATCTTTTCAAAAGATGAAATTAATTTATATTAATATTTCAAATGTTAGAAAGCTTCCAGAATGTTTAAAAACCATAGTTTTCTCCATCCCTAAAAACAACTGAATCTGTTACTAACTTTGCTATAATGTCTATCCAAACATACTTTCCCTTAACATAGTTAAAATTACTTGGAATAAGATTTTATTTGGCTTTGAGCTATGTAGCTTTTTTTTTTAACCTTCCTTAGCAATGTACTTGTAGGCTTCTATTTAATGCTCTTTGTTCAAAACAAAGGAAGCCTTGCAGAATATCAGTGCCACTCAATGAAATACTAATGGAATCAAACTGTAAAATATTTAATACCTCCCCCTTTAAATAATTTTTAACCTAATATATGGTGACACTAAATGAAAAGTCTACTCCCTGAATACCTTTCAAGAATTTCATTTTACATGAACTACTGGATAATCAATCATTGACCAAATCTCCCAATTCTGAGCCTGAAGGAAATATGTAAGTTACCTGTCTTGTCATTTGCCAGACACAGTCAATAAACTGAAGGAAAACAGGTGATCTGTCTGCATCTGCATGGTTCTTATCTCCATGGCCAATTCTCTGAAGCAAACAAAGTGAATATATTTAGGATTTTTCACTTTTTAATAGAAGAAAGAAGCAATATTTATTTAGTATTTTTTTCACTTTCAAAAAATCTTTTTAAAGAGCATTACAAAGGAAGTAGAAATCACCATCATTCTACCAAGCAGAAATATCTATTAACATTTTCATGTACAAAGTGCTGTTTTTCTCAAATGAGATACCTGTAAGAGGAATTACCTGCCATGATGCTTAATAAATGAAAACCAAAAAACCGAAAGATTAATAAAGTAGCAAGCAGCAGACTCTAGAACCCAGATTTTTGTCTTGGAGATTTGCAATTACTTGTATAGTAGTCTCAGAAAGCCCCCTTCTCTTCTACTATCTTTGCCAGTGAATAAAAAATACCTCTCATCAGGAGGAAAAACAGCACAAATCTTTGAAACCTTTTCCAAAGTGCTTGACATTCACTTTCCAAACCTGTAGTCACCCACCCCTACCTTTCCTTTCCTTCATAAGGTAAGGACTTCTGACACTGATTGGAATAGAGCTCTGATCCTTATCCCAAAACATGGATTCACACTTAAAAGTATACTCCATAGACTTCTGGAGACTCTCAGGTCCAACTTATTTTACATTTAGTAATGCAATACAGAATAAAATGTGTGTTGCCTTAGGAGGATTCAAGCAAAGCTGTGGCACCAAACTGCAATGGTGATAATTCTACCCTGTCAGACATTAATACAGAAAATACATAAAGTGCTTCTGGTACACAATGACACAGGACAGCAAGAAATAGCACTTTGTCATGGAACATCATTTTTCAAAGAATAATTTATACATCAACTGTAGTTAGTAAGACTTTAATATCTGGCAGACACTTTTTAAAATACACAAAACTATCACTAATTGTAAAATTTAAGCTTTTGAAGCCAGGTATGGTGGCAAATGGCTGTCATCCTAGCACTTGGAAGGCTGAGACGGGAGGATCACCACAACTTTGAAAGCAGCCCAGGGCTATGTAATGAGTTCAAGACTAGCCAGAACAACACAGTGAGAGCTTACCTCAAAGGAACAACAAAAGCTTTTGAGTGAAAATGAGGTTTTTAGAAAACTTACCCTCCTAATGACCTTAAACACTTTAGGCAATGTCGATGATACTATTTGATGTGATTTTATGATATTGTACTATGAAATGCTTGTTTGGGATAGCTTTATAACTCAGTAGGCTAGTATTTTCCAGATAACCAATGATGTTATGAAATCATACATGTGCAATATACTATCCCCCAAAAAATTTTTTAAAAATATCAACAGAATTTAATGGGCAAGAACAATAAAAAAGCCGGGTGCGGTGGCGCATGTCTGTAATCTCAGCATTCTGGAGGCTGATGCAGGAGGATTGCTGTGAGTTCAAGACCAGTCTGGGCTACACAGTGAGTTCCAGTTGAGTCTCAACTACATATTGAGACCCTGTCTCAAAAACAAAACAAAACAAAAACCCAAGAAAAACATACTGACTTAGTTTTAAAGGATACCACATTATAGCTAATCCTTAACAAACATCTCTCAAGTTTTCATATAGTATCAAATAAGAATATTCATGATTTCCTGGAAAAGCTAATAAAAAATGCTTTCCATATACACAAGACTTAGGCGGCCCCAGGCAAAGGCCCACCTGAACAACAGGAACTCACTTGCACAGGCCCCAACCAGGGCCCTACCCACACACCACTGGCTTGAGCGTGCAGGCCCCATCCAAAGGTCCACTGGAAAACAGCTGTGTAGGCACATAGGCCCCAGCCAGAACCCCACCCCAACAAAAGTGAAGGGCAGGGATCTAGAAGGCCATCATTCTGAACCTAGGAATTGGCACAGTGGTAAGCAGCAGAGAGGCTTCTCTGAGGCTTGCTGAGAATTGAAGCCCATTGGATGAGCAGTCACCTCAACAAAGGCAGAGGAGACAATATCTGTTAAAATGAGAAGACACATAAGACTTCCAGATCACCAAAGGCAACCAATTCCAAGAGGCAAGGAGGTAGACCAATCTGATACTCAACAATCTAGATTTCTTGAACTGGCAATGAAAAAACATCTGGAAAAAATAAAATCAGAAATAATTTCTTAGATAACAGAGATTGTGTCCACAGTGAAAGACAGGATTAATAACTCTAGAGCAGATACAGATAAAAAAAGAAATAGAAGAACTAAGGAATATGATGGAATCCCAGCATAGGAAACAAATGGAATCTATAAAACAGATCCAAACATATCCAGGAGATTAAAAATTCCATTGAAAGTATACTTAGAATGAGCTCGTGTGAGGATAGAATATCAGATATAGAAGACAATACTGCAATTAATGACCAAGAAAAGAAAGATTTCTTAAAAATAATAACGGACCATGACAATCCAGCTGCTGCTAGATGATGCAGATAAGAATATCAAGACTGACTGGAGTCCATGAAGAAACAGTAACTAGTGCAAATGACATTAAAAAACTGTTCACATGAATTCCAACTAGCACTCCAAAAAATTTTAAACAATATTCTTGGAAAAGACAATGAAGGTCACATTCCTAACAAGCCCTGCAGAATGAATCCATAAGACAAGAAATAAAATGCAAAGGGGGAGGAGAATCCAGCAAAAACAAAGTCATGACAAGGATAAGTCAATACATATATAAGTTATAACCATTGATCTCAATGATCTCAATTCACCAAGCAAAAGAAATAGACTGGCAGAATGGGTTAAGAAGCAACAATATGCTGAATACATGAAATAATTCCAAAAGAAACTTACAGACTGAAAGTTAAAGGATGATAAACAATACTCCACAGGACAGGAACCTGAAAAAAAAAGCAGTAGCTATCCTCTTTGTAGATCAAATGGATTTCAAACCAAAACTGATTAAGAGACAAAGAAGGCCACTACATCCTTGTAAAGGGAACAATCCAAGAGGAACAGATGACATTCATGAATATATATGCACCAAATACTAATGCCCCCAACTACACAAATATTAATGTACATAAAAATAAAATAAGCACTAATACAATAGTAGTGGGGGACCTCAATACCCCATTGTCACAAATAGATCAACTAGACAATAAAAAACAAAATACTAGAACTCAAACTCTTGAACAAATGAACTTAACAGATGTTTACAAAGTGTTCCACCCCACAATATCAAAATACAAATTCTTTTCAGCTGCACTCTGGACATTCTCCAAAGCAGACCACGTACTTGCTCAAAGAACATGTTTAAGTAAATGGAAAGGAATTGAAGTTATCCCACATATATTATCTGATCATTGTGTGATTAACTTGGATTCAAAAGCAATAGAAACAATTATTTCATAAACACATAGAAATTGAACAAAATACTCCTGAATAACCAATGGGTAACAGAGGAAGTTAAAGAAGAAATCAGAGTGTTTCTACAATTAAATGACCATGTCAATACAACATATCAGAATCTATGGGCCCAATGAAAGCAGTCTTTACTGGGAAATTTATAGCAATGAATACTCATATGAGAAAAAGAGAGTAAATTAAAATAAAAAAAACCTGATGCTGAACCTCAAGCTCCTAGAAAAAGAGCAGGACAAGCCCAAAGCTCATGCAAGGGAGGAAATTATAAAGATCAGAGCAGAAATCAATGCAGTGGAGACTAAGAGAATGATTAAAAAAAAAAAAAATCAATGAAGCTAAGAGTTAGTTCTTTGAAAGAATAAAATTGACAAACCCTTAGCCAACCTTATGAAAAAAAAGGAAAGAAGGCCCATATCCATGCAATTAGGAATGAAAAGGGTAAAATTACAATAGACCCAGAAGAAATCAGAGGATCATCATTACCTACTTTGAGAACCTATATACACCAATAAGATGGAAAACAGAAGAAATGGACAAATTTCTAGATACACATGAATTGCCAGAGTTGAACAAAGAAGACCTAAAACTTCTAAATAACCCAATATCAATCAATGAAGTTGAAAACATAATTAAAAACTTACCAATGAAGAAAAGCCTGAGTCCTGATGGTTTCTCTACTGAGTTCTACATGACATTTAGAGAAGAACTATCGCCAGCCACTACTTTTTAAACTCTCCAGTGAAATTGAAAGGGAAGCAATACTTCCAAATTCATTCCTGGAAGCAGAGAAAGACCCAACCGAAAAAGAACTGTAGGCCAATCTCCCAAATGAACATAAATGCAAAAATCCTTCATAAGATACTGCCAAATATAATGCAGAATATCATCAACAAGAACATACACCCTGACCAAGTGGGATTCATCCCAGGGATGCAGGAATGATTCAACATATGCAAATTAATAAATGTAATACAGTGTATTAATAGAGCCAAGGACAAAAACCATATGATCATATCAATGGATGCACAAAAAGCATTGCACAAATTTCAACACCCTACAGAAAATTGGAATAGACAGTCTATCTCAACCTAAGAGCCATCTATGAAAAACCAATAGCCAACATAATACTATATTGATCAAAAACTGAAATCCTTCATGCTAAAATCAGGAACAAGACAAGGATGTCCACTATCACCACACCTCTTCAATATAATTCTAGAAATATTAGCCACAGCAACTAGACAAGGGAAAGAAATAAAAATAATAAAGATAGTAAATGAAGAAGTTAAATTCTCATTGTTTCCAGATGACACTCTATAGAAGATCCAAGAACTGCACCAAAAGTCTTCTATACTTAATAACCAAATTCAGTAGAGTAGCTGGATACAAGGCCAGCACACAAAAATCAAGAGCTTTCCCATACATGAACAACAGGGTATCTTTCCAAAAGAATTGAAATAATCATACCACAGCGATATATGTGCACCCATGTTTATAGAGGCACAGTTCATAATAGCTAAAACTTAGAAATATTTCAATTGCCCATTACCTGGAGACTGGATAAAGAAAATGTGGCTTTTTAAATAAAATGGAATACTATTCAGCCATAAAGAATGAGAAACTAGAGACATTTATAGCTAAATGAATACACATTCAAGCCATACTCTTAAGTGAAATAGGACACGTGTTTAAATGCAGAATAGTTTCTGTGATGTGACAAACTGAAATTATAAATAAGGATCAAAATGTATAATACATAACATGAAATAGGAAGAAAAGGTCCAAAGGGGAAGGGCATGTTGGAGGGGTAGGGGAAAGGAAAGACAGTAAAAGAAAAAAATATGAGAAAAAGAAAACATGCAAACAAAGTTTTGTAAATTGGGAGGGGGGAGGGGTTGAAGGGAGGGAAGAGGAATGGGGAAAAATAAGAACCAAGATGTATCACGTAAAGGTACAAATTCCCAATGATGAATGTTATCATATTGTATACCTAAAATATACCAAAAAAATTAATGAAAATAAAATTGCTTTTCCATTTTCATATCTTTGGACAGATTTTCCTTATATACTTCAAAAGAACACATCCCAATAGACTGAGAAGCAGATATAAATATTAATATATAATTTATTTTTAAACATTTTGAAATTTTAAAAAATTGAACTATATTATCATACAGCATATATTGATATAACCAAATAAAGTTATTTTGGGACTTCAATAATTGTTAACAGGGTAAAGTAGTTGTGAATCCAAAAATTTTGTCAATCATTCCCCATATTAACCACGTAAGAATATTCTGAGTTATTGTTCTTTAATGGTCAAAATACTGTTTTTAGGGCTGGGGATTTAGCTCAGTGGTTCCGCTGCCTGCCTTGCAAGTGCAAGGATGTAAGTTCAATCCCCGGTACAAAAAAAAAAAAAAAAAATGCTGCTTTTATAATAAAACTAGAAATAGAGCCAAATTTATAAGTTTAGAAAGCCATACCAAAGTCCAACAGCCTTAAGTGTTTATGAGTGGGCATATCATTATTTGAAGAATTGTTTTAAATAGTCTTTTCTTAAGTATATTGAGAAATGCAAAGTGTGATCCATCTCAATAGATAGTAAAGATGTTAATTATATTTAACAGTTCAAGTTCAAAAGAGCAGACTGAACATTCTTTTTATTTATTAAAAATGCTAGCATACTCTGCTGTGGGACACTAATAGTTAATGTTAGAGCAGCACTTAAAGCCTTTCACAGTCTTTCAACTAATCTAGGGAAATGATTGCCTAGAAACCATGTTCTAGAGAAATCATGTCCTCTGACAATGTGGATCCCCTCTGCATGAATTCTCTAAATCGACCTCCCTCATGTCTACCCTTGCTGTGGTCATTGCTCATTCCCATCCACATTATTGCTCACCATGCTTCTCCTTCTTGGGAAAATAATGCTATTCTTAATTCTAAATTCTATTATAACTAACATACATAGACAGCACATGAGAAGAGCAAAGACTAGAAAGTTACTATTCACCAGTTTTTTGATTTCAAGTAGTGATTAGCAGAAGCACAGCTGAAAACCACTTGAACATTTAATTATAAGAAAGCAAAGGCAGGCTGGGGATTTAGCTCAGTGGTACCATCACCTGCCTTGCAAGAGCAAGGACCCAAGTTCGATCCCGGTTTCAAAATAAAGAAAGAAAAGCAAGCAAAAGCAAGTCATAACACCATCTCGACCCTCTATGAACTGTAATTGTTCCTGATAAGTACCACACTACAGAAACCCATCAGCAAAGTCTAGAGGACAACTGGGATGCAGGAGAGAGACTGAACAAAAAGGACCTTCAATGTGAAAAACTTGAGATTATGGGCAATGTGGCCAGACAGCCACCTTCAAATATCTGAAAGGATTAGGAATAATTTGTTCTTCATGTCTCCAAAGGGAATGTAAACAATAGGAAGGAATTTTCATTTCACTATTAGGAAGAAATTTGTAGCAAGTAATTTTCCTGAGTGAAACTGGAGAGCCTCATGGAAAGAATGTACTGGTGACATTAATGAGACTAAACAATTATTTGACAGGCATACTTTTGCCTTTTTCTTACATCATACTTTGGATTTTTTGATAAATAGACTAGTCCAAGTAACTATGAATGCATGGACTCTCATCTTCCAATTCTGAAATTTGCTAACAAAAATAAATTTCTGAACAAAAGAGTTGGCTCAAACCATTTCCATAAAACCACATACTTTCCATGCATAGTTTTAGTATCAGAAGCATAAGAGAAGCTGTATTTTATTCCCAACTCAGTTAAACTTTCATTCTCTATTATTTCTTTTATTTTCAGCTTGATTTTTTTAAACACTGCTTCTATGTGAGCAGCACAACTTTCTCTAGCTACTTCAAGAATATTTAAGACTTTTTCTCTTTATACACCTACAGAAGAGGTAGAAGGGTTCTGTAATTGCATAACCATATTAGCTTATATTAATCTTAAATGGTCTTTGGAGGGGAAACACGTGGACCTCACTAAATGATTATCTGCTATTTCCAAGTAAAGATCAAGAAAAGACTAAAGGGTTTGATAAATAAAAATCACTAACCCATAGGGTACTATGAAACCACCTTAAATCCAACTATGCATTAAAAAAATTGTGCCAGAACCCCATTCTCCAATGACCCTAACTCACTACTTTAAATAAGCCTTATCTATCATTCAAATGCACATACAGACTTAAAAATAGCTAACCCAGGCTGGCTCCAGGCTGCAGTCATAGTATGATATCCTAATACTTTGCAAAAGAAACAGCGAAGTTCTCAGATTACCCTTCCAGTATATCGGGAGTTAAGGTTCTTTACTCACTAGTTGGAATCGATGTCCAAAGCTTAGCCACTCTTTTTCCACAAGGACTTCAAATCCTCGGATGGTTCGATAGTATCCATCTAACATGAGCATAGCAAGGGAAGTTAGCTGAGCTGTACGATCCCAACCATCACTGCAATGTACCACCACAGAAGTCTTCCCTGACTCTACCTTGTCAGCAATCCTAAGAGCCCCTGCAAGAATAAGCTGGAAAACAGATTTTTCCAAATTAAGTTTTTAAAAATACTTCTTCCTGGGTTCAATCCTCAGTATTGCAGAAAAAATTACTAATACAGTTTTTTAAAGGATGACTCTCTGAACATGGGAGAAAAAACAAAATTTTTATAAGTGGTAGAAAATACATAAATTTTGCATTTAAAACTAGAAAATCTCATAAATAAAGACTCCTATTAATTTGCACAGTGAAGTACAGTACCCTAAAAAGGTACCTCCAGCACTAAACAACAATGAAAGTAAAATTTTCCTTAGAGGAATTAAATTCTAAAGATTTATAGTCATCAAATATTTCAATATCATTTATTTAAATAGAATAACTGCTGTGCCAGCTGGTCTTATCTTTAAGCCTTATTTAAAACAATGTTTAAGTAAATTAGAGTCATTATTATGTGCAAGCGTTAATACTGGGATCTCCTAAAATATTCTATAGCAATTATTAAAGATTTTATGTCACAGAACACATAGCAAGCACAGTATGAACTTTAGAGTAAGCTACTTTCTCATCAGATATCATCAATTTACTTGGTAGCTAAAATAATTTTGACCTTTGACATATACTCAGAAACCCTTTGCAGAATAATTTACCTTTTCTGAAAAGTAATGACTGAACAGATTTAGATGGGATCAAAATATGAAACTAAAATATCTTTAAAACTGAACAATACATCCCCATTCTGCTCTGCAGTAACTGTACAGTATTATTATTCTTAAAGAACAGATCAGAATGGAAGGATTGTGTAGACTCAGAAATCTCATGATAATCTCCTTTGACTGTAACTAAAGGCATATTCTGGAAACAGGGTGTGATCAAGCAATCTCAAACTTGATTATGCATCAGTCATTTGTGAGCATTAAAAATAAATGTGCCTAATCCCCATTTTCTAATGAGACTGTCAGTATTTTAAAGGTCTCACCTATCATTCAAATGCATACTAGGCATCACTAATCCAAAAGTTTAGTTAAGGATGACCAGGAAGTTATCCAGAGTTAGTCTCCATTCATTCTAAAACATTTATGCAGCCCCTTCCTGTGTAGCAGGCATTGCTCAAGGGGCTGAAGGTAGAGCAGTGAAGAGAACAAATTATCAGCTTACATTCACATTCTGTTTGGGGGTGCCCAGCCAGACAAAAAATAAGGAAGTGAACAGCATTATCAGATGGATGTCACTTAGTATAAAAGCTCCTCAGCAGTATATTTAGAGTGCTGGTGGAACTTTCAGTTTGCATGGAGTAACAGCTTGGAAAGGCTTGTCTGAGAAAAGTGACAGTTGAGCAGAGATGTGAAGAAAATGGTGTATGCCTTTTGAGTTTTAAGTCCTGGCAGAGAAGAAAGCAGTCTAGCTGAACTGTGTGTCTTACACCCGTGGGAAAACTTGTTTCTGTTACAGCCAGCCTTTCATAGAGAAAGTACTTGCTAGTGAAATGACTAGGGATTTTTCCAGAAGCAAAGAGCAATTTATGTTAGGTTCAAGTTGAGGCTTAGGGTTTCATATTTGCACACTATAATAAGGGGGCCACATGAACATGACCTCTAAGTAGTTTGTATAGTTGTCTATATTAAGGTTATAAAGCTTCTTGAAGAAAATCAACAATAAAAATATTCCATAATTATACTTCTAATTACTTCTGTTTGGCATTTCAATTATCTTAATTTTAGAGATTTTAATGAGTATGTCTCCTTTAACATAAAAAAATCATTATTTCCTAGTATTAATATACATGGTTATTTACATTTTGGTAATTTATATTACTAAATGCAAGGCACTTCTGAAAATATGTAACTATATTAACTAAGTCTGGTGCTTCAAACATTAAATCAGCATGTTGAATAAATGAATGTTCGCTTGGTTTTCTTCACGTGACCAACACTCAAAATGGTATCCTCCATTCAACCACCCCACCTCTAATCAGGAAGACAGCTTTACAAAGCATGCAATGAATATTATACACATAGGGCTACCCTAGCTTCTGAGGTGACAAAAAAGAAGTGTGACTTATCTGGTGTAGGTCTTCATTAGTTACCAATATATGATGTTTGAAATATAAAAGCAAATGATTAGATGGAAAGAAAAAGGAAAGTAAAGAGATCAGTAAAAATAGAAATAGGTTCAGTCTGGGAAGGCTTAATGAAAGTACAATATGAACTGATATCTGAAGGATAAGTAGAACTTAGGATGGAAATGAAAGAAGTAAAACAGAATGATGTTCCCAATATAGGAAACTAAATCTTTCAAACATCAAAATTTAGTTCCAACTATCAAAATAGTTATCAATTTTTTACTTTTTAGAAGGTACCGTCATTCTAATTTCAATTTTAAGAGTCCATACAAAGAAAGAGACAAAGATTTTTTTAAAAAAACAGTGAAATTTACCTACCTTAATATGCTCTAGCCAGTGTGTAGATTCCAAGTTAGACAGCCAATGAGTTTCCTCAATATTTGGATACACAATCTCCTTAAGTTTTCGTAATGACTCTCTCATAACATGAATATTGTGGATATCCAGAAAAACTAGCTCTGCATTTTGATAAGCATCTTCACTTTCATAACCACCTCCCTTTGCCTGGAGAAAGGCACACGTCACAAGAAATCATAAATGGATACATAACCACTGTCTGTAGATATCCATAAAATACCTAACAATGTGAAAGATGCTTATTACCAGTGACAAGAAAAACTGTATGTGCAAATGTGGATGGCTCAAACAACTCTACAACCACAACCTACCTATGATGTCCTTTATAAAACAAGAATACACACTGGCTATTATAAATAATAATGTTTATTGTGTATTAAGATATTTATACACTTTAAAGCACTAAATTTTCCCTGCCAATATTTAAAATCTTACCCAAACAATTTCTTACAGAAGATGCCATTTTATACCAAAATCATCAGACTGTAAGTTCTATGTGCAGACTCTATTGTCTGGTCCACTTCCACTTTTTCATTCATTTTGATCTTTAAGTAAATTTTTTGCAATCCTAATGACTGGCTTCTATTTTAACCACATAATTATGTTTTTGTTTTATGTATGTGTGCATGTACATGTGCACTTATTTGTGTTTATGTTGGTTTTGGCTTTCTTTTTCCAGGGTCTCGCACATGCTAGTAAAGTGTTCAACCACTCACCTACATCCCCAGCTTTTTAAAATTTCTTATATTGATAAAAGGTATCTTTAAATTGCACAGGCTGGGCTTAAACTTGCTATCCTCCTGCCTCAGCACTTTCCTATACTCAGGACCTAACATTACATTTACCATTAAGCCTATCCCATATAATTCCTTCTAAATAAACAAACATAACAGGTATAAAAGCACACAGCACTATCATCATCTCTGTCCTCAAAGACTTAATCTATACCTACAGAACAGAAAGAGAAAATACTTAAGTTTTTTTTTAAGTTAAGCTATAGCTGCAAAGGAAAATCTAATTTTTCTGTACTTAATATTTTGCGAATACCTGTAAACATTATCCTACAGCCTGACTTGTGCATAAAACTCACTTGTCAGAGTCCTAGTAGAAACTACAATACCTAGTAGAGACAGTAGAAAAACTTACAAAAAATTAACTGATCATAACTCATACCTTTGAAAACAAAATTTACCAACTCCTAACCAACAATGGATTACTAAAAGACTACAATTGAGGCTTCTAACACTAATAGTCTAGGAAATAGTTTGGATTCAGGATTACCATAATTATAAAATTAAGAGCTTCAATGGGCAACTGGTAACACTGATTACTTCTGAAATGAAAGAACTAGGACAGGTTGAAGTTGGAAAGATTTACTGTAGACAGCTAAGTTAGACTGAAATTAATAGGCAATCAGAAAGAGATCAGGCCCTTGGAGTCAGTGGAGGAGATGAGACACATCAAAACTGTGGCTGGAAGTGAATTTGAGGAGCCAGGCCTAAAGATGGAAACTTGCTAGCCAGGCCTGCAAGCCTCCCTTTAGAGATAAATGGCATCTTGAGATTATACTGTAATTAGCTCATCTGGTCCAGTGAGCCTAGTCCATCAGATGCACAGGTGGGTAACTATAAAACCCTGACCCATACTCCCTTTCCAGGAATGCTTTTGTTCTATGTTAGAAGTTACTGATAAGCTGAATTTGATGCTACCATAAACCCTTGCCAGCCGGGCATGGTGGTGCATGCCTGTAATCCCAGCAATGGCAAGGCTGAGGCAGGAGGATCACTGTGAGTTCAAGACCAGCCTGGACTACATAGTGAGTTCCAGGTCAGTCTCAACTACATAGTGAGACTCTGTCTCAAAAAAACCAAAAAAAACAAACAAACCCTTGACATGTTCCCCATACCCCTGTTAGATCAATATGAGCTAAGCAACCAAACTCTTAATTCTATAGGTTAATGGGAATTTGACCCATAGCTACCCAAGTTGTGATTTTGCATTAAACTCATGGGCTTTTGGGGGACAATCATCTAAACAACAGCACATAGCCTTAAAGAACCCATGTGACAAGGTCCCTTATGACCAAAGATGAGATATCTTTCGACTTAAATACTATTTGTAAAAGATCAGAAAATGTTGAAGTTTAAAAACATGAGCTCACAGTGAAACTTTAAAAAGCTAGTTACTTCTAGGGAATGAGAGGAAGTAAAGTCATCATTGAGAAAACTGGCAAATAAATATCAAGCATTTATCCCATCTTTTTTTTATATGTACTTAATTGAGGATTCTTCAAACTATAGATAAGAAAAGAATCTCTTTATAGAAAGAATACAACAAATAACTAAACAGGGAATCATAAAACTAGAACATAACCATTTTGCAACTACCAGTAAATCATGAGGCACTGAGCATCAACAGCAGCTAACATCCCACATGCCTCATGATGTATCACCTCAGTCTTGCCAGAGGGACTGAAACTAAATCTTAGTAACTCTGGATTAATCTGACAGTTCAGGGCACAGAAGACAGATGAGCCACACTATGATACAATCAGTAAAATCCACCTGTGAGAACTCTAAAGATAACAGGAAAAATATATGATGGATAAGGGGAGGATTAGAGATTAAGAGAGACTTAACAGATACATGCAATACAGTATTTGAAAAAATAGGCTAAGCTACAGAGTCTGGAGATGCACATTTTTATAATAAAAGTATAAATAAATAAAAGTATCGTTACTTATAAAATAAGTGGTTAGTTCTGGCAGAAGTAGAAAGCAAAATAGACGTAGGTCACTCAAGAAGACTTACTGGATGGCAAAGTTTTAATTCTTGACATAGGTCATGACTGCAAGAGTATGTGTCATGCAGTAATTCATTAAGGTACAGAAATGTTCCTACTGAGCCAGGGATTTAGCTCAGTGGTGCTGCCACCTGCCATGTAAGTGCAAGGTCGCAAATTTGACTCCCAATAACCCCCCAAAAAATGTTCCTACAATGCAGATAAAAATGTGTTGTAACCAAGGTTGTACACTTTTGCAAATTAAAAAAGGGCAATGTATGTGTGGGAATAATATTACAAAAATTACATAAAAAGTTCTTACATTTTATCTTACCATTTTTCTGCCTTATATTCCCTTTTCCCATGCTAGAACCCTTTTTCCATGCTAGAAAACAATCCTAAATTTCATTTCTGCAAATCATGGACTGAAGCTGAGGAAGGGGAACAAGCAATTAATGGAAGAATATTTGTATATGTTAGTTCTTAGGCTAAGGGCTTCATTTCCATGTTACTTCATTTATCTTTATACCCTATAACTACAGTATTAACTTACGATTTAGGATGTCATGCTCCTCCCTCACCTCCTTTAAGTGGGAATATTAAAAGTTCAATAGAAAATAATTCCTGGAACTCAAACTGTCCTCACAAGTTAACCAGATTCATCCAAATATTGTTCATGATAGCAAAACACAAAAACACAAACAAAAACAACCTAAATTCCACCCCAACAGTTGGGTGTAATTAGTTACAACTATACCTTAAAATGATATTACAGATGAATTTTTCTTGGCTCAGCAATATAGTGTTAATTTTCTTTAAAAAAAATTAAAATTACCCCATTTTGTTTCAAATATGTACACATGCAGGTGTGGAAGTATAACAAAGATTTAATGGTGTTTCTTAATATTGAAGTGTTTTAAATATTTTCTTTTTGCTTATCTGCATTAACTGATTTTTTCACAACACATATAAATTGCAGTCTTGAAAAGATTAAATAACTCAAAGTCACATTATGAGGTAAGAGCCATGATTAGAATCTTCATCTTTACCACTACAGAACCTGATCACTTTTTACTACACTACAGCCCCAGCTGACTCATGAAACTTTAATTATAATCTTAATTACTGAAAAGAAAATCTCACCTTATTGGCAACAGCATTAACACTTGGTCGAGCATCAAATATAAAGATTTTGTGCGATTGGGCATTGGAATCCATGATGGCTTGAAGGTATTTTTCGTCTTCTTTACTTCGCTTTCCACTCACTCCTACCATGGGCTGGCTACATCGCGTGATTGTAGCTTGACTTTCAGGATGAATCCATGACAAAACCTTCACAAGGGTGAAAAGATAATACATACTTTATATGTCTTCCTGTTTAGAATTCTTGAAAACAGTCCTCGATAAAGCTCTGGTTTTTAACTGGATCCAAAACTTGGCCATGAAAGGATAGCCCAAGCTGTGGAAAAAATTATCACTTTTCTGTCAGTCCAATTCTGGTATGTAAAAACCTGGACTAATCATTAATTAGACATTCATTTATGAAAGTCACTAATTTGAAAAGTGGTATCTCTAGGAAAATATAAACAAAGAAATACATAAAACAGGTTAAACCCCAATTTGAAAGTTTTATTACTGCATCAGTAAAACTGCCCAACTCCAAAATCTTCACAATGTATGAATTTTGTACCTAAAACTATTTCAGCTTATCTTTCAATATCTAGTTATTCATCAATTTATAAAGTTTTCTTCTTTCTTGCCTTAAACGAAAAGAACATTTATGACCATAACTAAAGAATACATAAGATAAAGAAATACTGAATGATAGGAAAGTTGTTTTCATATTAGAAACTAGGCAATTATTTTAATTTTTAAATTTTCTAGTTCTAAAATTTTAAATTTATACTTTTAATTATACCAAGTAATTCAGTCTCTAATATCGCCACAAAAAATTTGCTGATACAGGTATCTTTATCTGCATTCATTCTCCAATTCATTAAGCTCAGCATTAGGTAGAGTAAGTATAAAAGCATTGGTGAAGTTCCATCAAAACATCATACTTACTGGGAAACGGCCCCTTGACCTGAAGGACGCTACTCTCTTTAATTCTTCATCAGGAATATTTGCTGGCACAACCAAGAGTGCAGGATATGTATCACTAAGTTCATATCGTTCATTTATCTTTGTTATTCTCCAGCTTTCATTTGGAATACCCTATATATCAAATAAAACATAAGAAAAATTGTTACTAACTAAAATATTAAGAGAGAATAGGAACCCTTCTCCATTGTCGGTGGGAGGGCAGACTGGTGTAACCACTGTGGAAATCAATATGGAGATACCTCAAAGAACGAAGATTAGAAGTTCCATTTGACCCATGCATCCCTCTAAAAGAATTAAAAGAATCATACCACCATGATATATGTGCACCCATGTTTATAGCAGCACAATTTGTAATAGCTAAAACTTGGAAACAACCCAAATGCCATCTACTGGAGACTGAATAAAGATGTGGTTTTTCTATAAGATGGAGTACTACTCAGCCAATAAAGAATGAGAAACTACAAACATAGCTAAATGATGCAAACTGAGGATAAACTCTTCAGTGAAATAAATAGGACACACTTAAGTAAATACCGAATAGTTTCTCTGGTGTAAAAAATCAGAAGTGTAAGGTTCAAATGGTAAAACTGGGACTGTGAAATAGGAAGAAAATGGCTAAAAGGGAAGTGGGAAGGGAGGGGAAAGGAAATGAGGGGAAAAAATGAAAAATTGGAAACAAAGTCTTTGTAAATAGGGAAGGGTGAAGGGGGTGAAAGGAGGGCAGGGGTATGGGTAAAAAAACAAGAACAAATATATCATGCAAAGGTACAAGATCACAATGATAAATGTAACTGTACTGTTTGCTTTAAATGTATCAATAAACTTAATGGAAAAAAAATAAATAATTTTAAAAAAGGGAACAGAACAGTAGCTATTCTAGTTAATTCTTGTATCTCCACTAACATCTCTTAAACTGCTAAAATAGTGCTTGTCTGCCTGTGATGGCCAAGCTTTTAGGATGACACATTGTAATGTAGGGATCTCTGTTCCTTTTTCCACCAAATTTTGTTAACAGATTTATTAATTCATTAAATATTAATAGAATGTAAGTCTGTGCTAAACAGATTGGGCAGAGGATGGTAGACTTGCTATAAGACTGAAAATGTTTCCTGTCTTAAAAGACAACACAGCTGGGGATTTAGCTCAGTGGTGCCATTGCCTGCCTTGCAAGCACAAGGACCTGAGTTCAACCTCCAGTACCAAAAAAACCAAAATAAAAAAAAAAAAAAGAAGAGAAGGCAGTCTCAATTTGACGAGATGACTGATTCTAATGCCATTTATCTATACAAAGAAATTTCAGAGGGCAGGGACCAAGCACCTGCCAGAATTCTCTATATATAGTTATCACTCAAATACCAAAACTGAATTTCCAATCCTGCTTTTTTCTACTAATGAAATGTTGCTAACCTTAACACATACTAGAAAAATGAACAATGGGAAGGCAAAATAAAGACAGAGCAGATGAGAAATACTTAAAACAATTTTTTTTTTCATTTTTTTGTACTGGGGATCGAACTTAGGTCCTTGTGCTTGTGAGGCAGGCAGCAGAATCACTGAACTAAATCCCTGGCCCTCTTAAAACAACTTCTTAAACACATACTATTTATTATACTCTCTGGTTATAGTGCACTAATCCACATGTAGGATTACTTAACAAGATACTTAAAATTTTCCATCCTTCTTTGTATAGAAAATAAAGCATTACATTAAATAAATGGTTTAAATTAAGAAATTAAATATTTAAAATTTTATGATCCCTAAAAACATATCAACTAAAAAAGAATTAAAACAAACTATGGTGCAAAATACATTTACTGAGCACCTACTATATATAGGCTCTCAGAACACCTGTTTTACACACATCTACACACATTACTGTAATCCAAATTTATCAGTTTGATTCTGTAGATGAAGGAATTGTATTATGGTCTGTAATTTGGCCAAAGCTAAGCATTAGGAAGTGGTAGAGAAATCCACGTACATTCCCAAGTCTATGCTAACATAAAAAACATATTCTTCAAGAAAAACTTACTCTCTCCTGCCTTACTAAATTATTATAAAAATCTAAAATAAGCCGAATGTGCTCTCCTTCAAAGTGATAATTTTTCAAACTGTTGCCACTGGATATTAAAGAGACAAAAATTTCCTTCTAATAATCAAGCGGCAAATACTCTCCACAGGAATTTCTATCTATTTCTAGCCGTGGTCTGCTTCTTCACAAATACTAATCTATAAATTCTATTTATTCCATTTAATTAAGCCTACTCTCAACTTGCTCTTTTAATCTACAACTCTCTAGCTTTCTTCAACTATGTATATTTAGGTTACTGTAAGAGCCTTATTTAAAAAAAAATACTAAGTAAAATTTCCTTTAGAGGGTTGTTAAGAAGTTCTTACAGCTATTTAAAAAGAAAAGACAGTGAATTGACAAGTTTAAAGAAATGGGACTCAAACAAGAAGTCTAGATACTGCCTTTATTCTTTCCCCTCCTTTATTCCCTACCTCCAATCAATAGCCAATTTTTACAATTCCTTTCCAAAATTTCCAGAAGTATGCTAACTTTTCTAAACCTCACCACCAGTTCCCTGTCTCAAAAAACAACAAAAAAACTCCGTCATCAAAAAATATATACTAAATGTATACTACTACTTATACATCTAGAGAATTAATGTGATTTTCCTTTTTGGTTTTAGTTGCAGCACACAATAAACCTCTAAAAAGAGAAATCATTCATTGTGATACTGTGTGCTTGAGCTAAAATTTAAGACTAAGGATAAAACATCAGAGTATTTGCTTCTTTTTTCACCCCCCCCATGTGATTTATGTTTTCAGAGCTTTACAATGTAACAAATATAATAATATTTAGCAGTTTTTATAGTTAAAAAATGTCTTCTTGTGTGTCATTAATCCTTCAACAATCTCATTAGGCAATACCTATCACTAACTAAAAAAAATGAAGTCACTGTGACATGAACAATTCACTCGAGCACCCACTTAAGTGAAAGAGCTAGAGCTAAAATTCAAAATATCTTTTTTTAGAATTAAGAGTGTGAAAATTGTATAACTTTAAGAATAACCAAAAAGTCTGTGGATTACATACTTTTAAAGATTTTGTGATATATGAGTTATACTTCAATTTTTAAAAATTTAAGGAGGTTCTGTTTATTCTGAGATGGTACATTCTCCAAGGTACATTAAATTTCAAAAAAAGAGGGTACAGCATTATGATCATTGTATGCCACCATATGCATTAAAAAAATAATGCAGGCACATACATATACAAGCTTTGTAAGTATGAAATCTTTGAGAAGGATACATAAGCAACCAGTAATATTTCCCACAGGGAGAACTGAGATAGGTAGGGAACAGAACTGTCCTGGAAAGGAAACCTACTTTTCTATACATTCTTTTGGACTTTCTGAATTTTGCAGAGTCTAAGTGTTACCATTTCTTTTGTTTTTTTGTTTTGTTTTGTTTTCTTTTCTTTTTAACTTCAAGGGGAAAAAAAGGAATGCACTGATGTTTTACCTTTAGCCTAGTTAACTGGAAATTTTCTTCTTGTTTTCTTATGTCTCTCATGTAGGATTGTCCAACCCGTGGACTGTAGGCTGCTAGCTCTTTTTTGTTTTGAGGGTTGTTTTTTTTCTAGGTTTAAAATTTTTGTTGCTGTTGTGGGTACATGTTTGCAGTGCAGTCACTGCATTCCTCAGGTAGAATTGGTACACGTACTAAACACATCTTATTTCTTTCTCCATCCCTTTCTCTATTGCCTCTCCCCCCTCCATCTCTTGACCCCCTTCTCTTTTGCAAAAGCTCTATCTCTATTTTCCTATTATCTGTCTTTCATTTTGCTCTTTATTTTTTGAGTTTTTCATATAAAAGAAACTGTGACATTTCAGTTTGTGTGTGATTTATTTCACTTAGCATTATGGCTCAAGGTGCATGCATTTACATGCAGTTACATGCATGCCTTTACAAATAACTCAAATGTATTGTTTATGAAAGAGCAGTACTCTTCTCAAAGTTATAATTTAAAATATTTTAAAATAAAGATGCTTTGCCATTTACATGTTAACTGTATTATGTATGTGGCCCAAGTCAATTCACTCTTCACTCAATGTGACTCATGCAAGCCAAGAGACTGAATGTTAGTTAGTCTGATAATGCTACTGATCTTTCTAGAGAAATGGTCTGTGTTGCTCCTTACTGCATAGTTTTTCTATTTATTAACAGCTGTTCTTCATTATTTCCTTCCATCTTCTTTAAGCTTATCTCACTATTCCTTTTCTAACTCATTAAGATAAATTTTAGCTCATCGTGATTTTTAGACTTTTCCTTCTACTTGAATGAAGTGTTAAAAGTTATGACATACAATCTTATCAAGTTCTAGTATTGATAAATGTCTTTCCTTATCTTTTAGACAAAGTCTTTAAACACTGTAACTGTTTATCCCTTCTGAATTACTTACTACTGATAATATACTTTTGATTTTTTCTGTATTACACTCCAGAAAATATTGTTATATGTTTATACAGTCAATATTCATTTATATTTATCACACACTATTCTCTCTGCTTTTCATTTGCTTTTTTCTACTCTGTTTAGGGTCACTCTTATTCCACCTAGGCATATCCTTTAGAATTTTCTGATAGTTAAAATTGTCTTCTGTTTTTATTTCACTGTCATTCCTAAAGGACATAATTACTGTATATTAGGTATAGAATTCCTAACTGGTTGTTATTTTATTTCAATACAATAAAGATAAAATCACATTTTCCTCTAGGTTCCACTATTGCTTTTAAAAACTATTCTTAATCTAAGTCTCCTTTTTACAATAATTTCTTAGATGCTTTTAAGATTTTCTCTTTGTGATGTTCTCATTTCTGTTTTATGTCTCCATGTCAATTTCTTTACAAATAACTTGTTTGAAATTTTGTTAATAAGTATCTATCACCGTGAGAATAATACCTACTTACCTATTCAAATATAATTCCTGCTATGCATACCCATTTTTTTGGGGGGTGGGGGAGGTAATGGGGATGGAACCTCAGAGCCTTTGCATTTAGCTGTATGCCCAGCCCTATTTTTATTTTTGAGACTGGGCCTCCTAAGCCCCTGAAGTGCCCCGGTTGGGCTTGTTCCTGTGCCTCCGTTTTTTCATATGCTATGCAGATAACACTACTACCTACCTCACAGAATTATTATGAAGATAAACGTATTAATATTTATGAAGTGCTTAAAATTCCTGGTATACATATACACATGTATTTACTACATTAAGTAGATAAAATCAATATATGAAGGAGACTTGTTAGTTGACAAGTATTTACAGAGCATATACCATGTGCAGAATACTCTCACACTTTATTCATGCATTCAATCACTCAACAGATATTGTCTGTTTACCCACAAGTCACTATGATACATCCTGAGGATACAGAAATGAGAGAACAGACATAGTACCTTCCCTCTCAGAGTCTAAAAAATACCAAAGAAATAACAAATGATTTTTTCAAAAGCTGCTAATGTTAGTAAAAAATTACAAAGAAAATGTTCTCACCACAGAAAAGATAGAGTAAAGGGACAGATGGACATCAGTAAATATTCATTAAATTAAAATGAATCAAAGTAGGGCAAAAAATACCTGAGGAGACTACCAATACCCGTTAAGTTTTGATTTCCATACAAAACAACTTAAAAGATGTAATGAATTCATGACAAAATAGAAAATTCCACGTGTGTGTGTTTGTGTGTATGTCTCTGTCTGTGTGTGTGTTATCTTTGTGTTTCTAGGAACAGAACCCATGATTTTGCACATGCTGGTCAAGCACTGTACCATTGGGCTATATCTCCAGCTCTAGAGGCATTCTTATTACTGTTACTGTCCAGAGAAAATCAAAGCTATCTTTAGCACAAGATAGAAAATAAACTACATCCTCTGTGTAAAAATTTTATGTGGAGCTAAATTATAAAAGAAATAAAATGATTAGGAATTATTACAGAATTAAATTATAAGATTCCCAAAAAAGAAAAATCTAAGTTAAATGTTACATAATAATATTAAAGTTTATATATACATATATTTATCTTATTTTTATCTTCATGCTGTTAAAATAGTTTTGAAATGAACCAATGCTTATAAACTTGAAAATAAGTAAAGATTCATAACAGATCACTGATGCACTCTGGAAAACAAAGAGAAGACAGAAGGACAATCAGGATTAGCATTTATTTAAAATCTAGAACAAAAACCTAAAAAGCTGTTTACTTCTACTTATAAAGTCTTTGTGATAAAAAGAATATAGACTATAAAACTTGAAACAAAAAGAATCACATACCTGCCTTCTATACTCTACAAGAGGGTCATATAGCTTCCATCCATTTTCTGGGAATATTTCTTTGTATTCAAAAGCAAAAAGAGGCTACAAAACAGTAAGCAGAATTAATAGCTAAAAGACACTGAAGAACTTTATGAATCAGAACATATTTTTATACTCAAAGTGCTCACTCTGCAAGAGTATTTTGTTTTGATATCTTTTTATATTTATATTGTCTAGCCTTTGCTTTATATTTGAAAATGTATGGTGTTTTATATATTTTTAAGAATACACAAAAGCACAGAAACCTATCCACAAAATTTATCAAATGCTAATATATGATCGCGTTTCCTTCAGATATCTTTGGAAGCTTTTGTAGTATAATTCTAAATAATGAAAGACATTACATTTTTTAAAAAGACATCTTCTGCTACAATTAACTAGTCTGTCATAAAACACACTGAGAAGCTTATTTTTTATGTATACTACATATAAAAATATTATCATTTTTGAGACATAATGATAGAAATAACAATTTTTAAAAAAGAAATTGGAACTGGAGTCAGAGCAGCAGTGTTAACTCCACATTCTACTTGCCTACTAGCTATGCCCGTAAGTTAATGCTTCTCTGATCCTGGTTTCAACTCTAAAACAAATAGGGGAATGGTAGAAGTGAAATACAGCATAAATGAAGGAGCTAACGTTATCACAAAACTTCCTGACAGCACAAAGAATTCAGTACTTGCCAACCCTTCACTCCCAAATTGCTCTTCTTAACTATCAGCTTTTAATTGCATATAGCTTTTCATAATGGAAACACCCTACATAGAAAGATCATATAATTCTATAATGTTAATGCTGGAAGGAATCTTAGAAATGAATTAGTATAGCAAGAAACTGGCCCAAGAGATTAGATAAATCTGAGCCAAGGATTTAGCTCAGTGGCACCATGCCTGTCTGGTAGGCACAAGGTCCTGAGTTCAATCCCTGGTCCTCCCCACCACAAAAAAAAGAAAAGATATTACATTCAATCTAAACTATACATCTGGTTAAATGTCCATTGCAGAAATTCTAGATAGCTAGTCAAGTTTCTATACACCAATAATTATAAAATACACTTTTCAAAGATAAGAAAAATGTTACCAGATTATTAGAGACAGGAAATGCGTATTTCATCAGATTCTCAAATATGGATCTTCTTGTTCGCCCCTCAGGTTTATGAGCAAATCGCAAATTTCTAATATCCTAGAAAAGATTAGGATCAAAATTAATCATTAATTTTCACTTTTTATTTAATGAATAAATAAGATTACTTGGAGCTACCTTGTAAAACTTTGCAATCTATGATTATGGGATATATAAAAGCAGATAATAGCTCCTTGAAGGAGGTAAATTTAAAATGATTCAGTGGGAAAAATAAGAAGAAATACAATGCATTCTAAGACAAAGCATAATTTTGAGAGCAGAAAATTTACATATGCTAATGGACTCAATATAGGCCAGTAAAAGAGGTAGCAATGGATGCATATAGAGGATATCAGACATACTGTATCTAAAGTTTCATATCGTCACTAATGGACATTAATCATTGTGAATCCTTCCCTGTGAATGTTCATTTTTTGTAATGAATTTCTCTAGTAAAAGCCTAATTAGCTGCTGTTACATTTCCATCATGTTCCCTTTATTTCCCAGAACTCATTTGGATTTATTTGTCCTTCTCTTCTTAATTTTGCCTAAAAGGCTTCCTCCACTCTATAGCCGAGTTCCATTCACTGGTAGGAAAACTCTGAATAGTTTAGTTGGTATTATCCAGGCTGTATAGTCAGACTGCAGGACTAGAGCTTTCTTCCATTACTATTCTCAAGCAATGTCCTTTACTTAGGCTGAATTCAGATACTCATGTTCTGGCTTACTGATGTCTTAACAGTACTTAGAAAAAAACTGGAGGTCAAGAATAATTTCAAGATTATCCATTTTACTTAAATGTTTTAACCTAGGCAAAATTCCAATAATTATACCTCATCATATAAAATGAAACACAGAGGAATTACACTACCACGTACCTACAATATATGACCAAATAAAATGTTTACAAATTTGATCCAAAATTAGAATGCTAACTTTATTATATTTTAAAATAAATGTGTAGGAACTGAAGCTGAAATCTTGTTTTCCCTCTGTACATACTTTTATAACTAGTAAAGATACTTAGATACTCAGATAATCATTGTTAACTACAGAACTTTCTGAAACTGCCATGGCAGAGGCCCTTCAAATGCACTGAATTTTACTGATAGTGGTCTTGTTCCATGGAGAAAATATGTATTTTAAATGACTCAGATTTCAAAAATCAGCCTCTTCCACCTCTTTTTATATTCTATGATGCACTCACTACTAGGGTACAGAGAAGTGATCAAGAGAGAATATGCTTGACAAATGGTCAACAGTTATTACACTCAATGCTCTCCTGACTACAATGAAAAAGCATAAAAAAATTACTAAATCATTAGTACTAAATTCATAAAACATCAAAGATTATAATAGAAAGCATTCTGAATTATACATGTTTCTTTTACTTTGGGCATTGATAGAACAACAAAAGAAAGGTGCAATATGATCTTGAACCGAGATATGCATGAGTTGTTAATTAGGCTACAAAATATAGAATAGTGACATGAAAAAGTAGCACATTAGAGGCCAGCCTGGGCTGCAAAGGGAGTTCAAAGCCAGCCTGAACTACATAGTGAGACCCTGTCTCAAAAAAAAATCAAAAAAGAAAAGTACATTAAACACCTATGACTGAACGATAAATGTAAATGTTACCTTCTACTAGATTAATATTTCTAGCATTGAAATCCACATTATTTCTGAAATTCATTTCCAATACACTGCTCATTTAAACCAGCTTTTTAAACCAAATACAGCAGCACACACATTATAAAATTTACCTTGCACACGGTTTCTAATCCATAGGAATTTTCGCCTCGACTGGAAGCACCACCAATTTTTTCTACTCTACTTATCACACCAAGAGAAGCATCTAAAACAAATGGGGGGTCCTAAAGGAAAAACACAAAATAAAACTGAGCAACTGATACTGTACAATTAAAATTAAAGACTGAAATCTTAATCAAAGCCTTGGGGATGTAGCTCAGGGGTAGAGTGCACATTATGTGCAAAGCCATGAGTTTGATCTCTAGCATCACACACACCACACACACACACAAAGTTAAGAAATCTTAGGAATTCTTTAATTAAAAATGATCACAAGTGGGCCACGGATTTAGATCATGGTGATGCCGCCTGCCTCACAACCACAAGGACCCAAGTTCAATCTCCAGTACCAAAAAAAAAAAAAAAAAAAAAAA
>NW_022900928.1:46388996-46418048 GCF_012274545.1 Fukomys damarensis
ACAAAAAAAAAAAAAAAAAAAAAAAATCACAAGTGAACAAAACCAGTTGTAAATAACATCACATATATACAAAATATTTAATCCATCAAGTCTTACCCGTTCCATGCTTTTGAAATACAACCTGTAATTCGTGACAGTCAGTGTTCCTCGTACAGCACCAGTAAATGGACATATGTAAGTTACATCTTTGGCTGAAAAAGTAAAAACATCCACCGTTTATACTATGTTTATATATTAAAAATAGCCTCCGCATCTTTTAAAATTATTTTGATTGCTATTTTAATTTATGCTTTTTAAATAATACCAGAATTAATGATTACAAGGAACTTCAGGCCTGTTACAAACCTCCAATGCTGCACTAACCTGGGGAAGGATAATAAATGGGAATGACTGAAGAGGTACAGGGCTAAAACAAGAGAAGGAAACAAAGATGATTACTATCCCTACTGGGTAAAATAAGTGTAATGGTTGGAACAAAAGGGCAGAGAGGATGGCTGGTGGTAGTGGGAATGACAGTATATGATTGAAGGAAGTCAGTGTTCATCTTATCACAGTTTCTATATCACCTATATCTCCTATTTCTCAGCCACAGTCCAGCCTGTCAATATATCTTTAAAAATATAATACTTAAAACATATATAATGCTAGAAACTTCTTATATAATTATATTTCTGGGGAAATTATAATATGTAAAATAAAATATATACAAAACATAATTTCTTTTAAAAATATGCTAAGAGGATATTACATTGCTGACCAGCCAACTCTGTAGAGAAATCATCACATGTAATGTTTTAGTAATGATAAATAATGAATCTATATAGTATTATGCTTTTTAAAACATGCATTGATTGATTAGGCAGGATAACTCAGCAAACACTAGCTCAAAATATTCTTTAAAATGGTAGAGTTTATAAAGATCAATACAAGTTTTTTTGTATCTTAAAATATTTCTACTAGCCTATTATTGTGGCAAATCGGCATATGAAGTATCTTTATCATTACAAGGAAAGAAGGTACAATTATGTGGAGCAACAACTTCCTAAGAACCTTGCAAGACTTCTGGGAAAACTTAGAGCTATGACAGATTTAGAAAAATACTGAAATTTCCTGACTTGCTCCTTATTCATCACTTTAAAGGACTGACTGGTCTGGATGGAACTTGAAATGATACTAATTATTTAACAGTCACTTCTAACATTCAAAATAGTTCCCACAGGAACGTGCAACCATGAGATACATGTTTAAGTCACTGTTTCCAATGCATGTGTCACTTAGAAGGAAGCTTTTAAAATTAAATAAACTCATCATTGTATCTTTATACAGGCTTTCTTACACATATATTCTTCTTTTGTGTTTATGAACTTTTACCTCAACTAGGAAAGCTTTATTCAACATTCTAAAAACATTTCTGGATTCCATCTAGAGCCAGTTTTTTACTAATGCAAGAAAAATCAGTTTTATTATCCTATAACCCTTCTCAGGATTTACCCTTCTTTTTCCAGTGTGTTTGTACTTTTCTTTATTCTATTATCATGAAATAATATACACAAAAATTACTTCTAAAATTGAAAGTGCTGTACAAATACAAGGGTTCGTACCTACATTGCTGTCATCATTAGTTTCTGCTCTGTTCTCTCATTCCTCAAAGGCTAAGTCACTCTCATGAGAGATGCTCAGCCAGTTTGCCCCAAATAGAAGAGAGATTCTAGTGACTAAATTCCTTACCACAGCAAATGACAGTAACAATTAGTACAAGGGACCAAGCACAAGTTTATGATGTACTTTTCATCCTAGTACCTCAGCCTTCACAACTCTTAAATGTAAGAATACATTTACCTACAATTTTAGGTAAGAAAATCAGAGTACAGAAAAGTGAAATTGTCTAATGTTTCAGAATCAGTGTTAGGATGAAGGCTTTGACCCAGTTCCTCCAACCAAAAACCTAAACCTCTTTACATGAACCGTCAGATGGCAAGGCTAAACCACTAACAGCAGTCTGTTTAACATCTATTTCCTGAATTAAAGGTTGAATTGCAGCAAACTGGAAATACGTCTGTTACTGAGGTGGCCAGGCCACGACACACTCTATTTCCTAAGATTTTCCGCCATGTTCCTAATGTGACTTTGACTTTCTTCTGAGAAATCTAAACCACAGATTTATATTAAGCAAACTTAAAATCCAAGAACTTTTTCTATGAAGATATCAAAGTTTAATCCTAATTTTTTTGCTGCTAAATTCAATTTCTGCACAATAATTAAGTCTGTACAGACGATTATAAATTAGACAATTTAAAATTATATTATTCTAAATTTTGCAATACTAATGGTATCAAAACAAATCAGATTTACGGATCCTCTCAGCTTCACTCAGATCACAGAGGAAGAATAACTAATAGCTTTTCCTGTGGTACACCAAAAATGACCAGGAGAAATGTACATCACGAGAAACATAATACATATAGGCAAATTTATACACAAAAGCATGTGATCTTACAAGGAAAAAAAAAGCATCTTCAAAGGGTACAAAGATGGAAAAGTCTATTCAGCCAAAGATCAGAGAAAAGTTCAAGGAACATAGGCATGGGAGATTTTTCTCAATAGCAGTTATCCTTTAGATAAGCAGAGATGTTGACAAAGCACTAATGCAAAAAGAACTTAATCCAAATTACAGATTTTGGAAAGTAAAGTATATATTCTGACAAAGGAAAAGTATCCAGTCTGGCTGTACCCAGTTTATCTTATACTACACACTTTCCACTCCTCACTTTTCCTCTTTAGAGGCCTTATAACTATAAAGTGTTAAGTGTTCATCAAAGCTATGCTCTAGGCCCTCTTCTCATTCCACCCACTTTCTGAGTTATTTTCTTTCTCCTGTTTTTAATTAATACCCATATGATGGTGATTCTTAAGTATGAACCTCAAGTCTAAATATGTCTTTATTAGATACAGTGATACCTCAGTTCATAGTTAATTCTTTCCATAATTCTGGTCACAAATTGAATTGGATGACAGCTAAATCAAATTCAATGGTTAGGTTCAATGTTGATCTTACGGGGAAATAGTACAATTCAGTTTGCAATCAGAATCATGGAAAGGAATCCGTGAACTGAGGTACCACTATATTTCCAGTAAGAGGAGCTCAATGGTAGAGGGTGTTCTCAGACATGGGTTTGATCCCCCATTTCTAAAGTTTCTCACAGGTACCTAAAATTCAATATACACAAACATTATACAAAGATTATGAAAAAGAGAAGATTAATTCAAGAAATCCTTTACAATTAGCTCTTCTAGATCTGGCAGTTGGTTGGATATTAACAGTTCAGAACAAAGGAGCAACAAAAAAGGACAACTAGATTTCTGACTTAAGTGAATAGACAACTGAGACTGATGTCATCTCAGAGACACTAGTATCAACTAAGATAAAGAATGCAAGAAAAAGAGAAAATTTGGGGATAAAGGTAAAGGTGATGATTTTAGTTCTGGAAATGCTAGCTAGATATATTGTACTGCTATATCAAATTTGGACAAGAGCTTGTGTCTACAATACAGTAATTTGCTCACATCCATTACAACAGAGGCTCAAACTAGAAATACAAATTTTGTAGTCATCAACCAATATATGGTACATGAAGTCACTAATTTGAACATAATCAATTTAAAAAGGCATATCACAGGCCAAGCATGGTGGTATAATGCCCGTAATCCCAGCACTTGCAAGAATGAGACAGGAGATTCTCAGACCAATCTGGGCCACACAGTGAATTCAAGTCCAGCCTGAACTACATAGTTAGACCTTATCTCAAAAAAAAAACAAACCAACAAAAAAGAGTGTATAAGAGAGAGGTATCTGGGTCAAGGATGAAGTCCCAGGGAATGCTGATACTTAAATGAAGAGGAGCTAATGAAAGAGATGTAAGTACTAACTTGAAAGGCTTTTATCAGGCCCTATCACAGCGGAAGCATATTAAGTTCAGAATAGTAAAAGAGAAAATGTCACAATACTAGACATAACTGGTTAGCTAGGTAATAGCCATATGCTTTAGTTTCCTATCTACCTAACAGGGCTAATTTCTTTCTTAGAATATTACCTGAGAATGACTAAATGAGATAGTAAGCACAATGTAATAACTATCATAGCTACATACAAATAACTACAATTATTACATATGTCACTATATAATAATATACATATATCTAACTCAGCAAGTATTTAAACAGATTGAAGACCAGGATACACATAAGGATGAGTAAGGAAAAAAAACTGAACAGGTTATTTATTGTCAAGAGCAGGAAGAGAATACCATGCTATGTCCTAAGAAGTTACATTTAGTAATTAGTAACAACCCGTTTACAGAGTAGTTCACTCATTTTGCTTATTCAATTTTTTACATAAGACATTTAACAAGAGAAAATAATTTATGATATCCTTTTAAAAAATTATGATTGATAATAAGTGAAAGATGCTATCTACTTTGGCTAAAAACCAATTACTTCACTCTTCTAACATACTATTTCTCAAAATGTATTATTATTTTGTAGATTATCACAACAAAGCAAAAATATGAGAAAAATAATTTCATACGCACATTTTCAGTTTCTAGTTCATTTTAAAGTATTAGGTGAGATAGAGAAAGGAATTCACATATAAATGCCTAGTTTTCCAATGCTTCTTTGAATGAAGTACTTTCATCTAAAAATTGACCTGAGTTTATTGCTATAAAACCATAAAAGAGGCAAAGAAGTGCATGTGTTTAGATTATTTGTATAAAGTGACAATTAAGCCAGGAGTAGCAGTGCATGCCTGTTATCCCAGCACTCTGGGAGACTTGCTGGGAGGTTAAGATAGGAGATCACAAATTTGAGCCCAGCCTGTGCAACTCAGCAACTGAGAAAGACTCTGTCAAAAAATAAAAGGTCTGGGAATGTAATTCAGTGTAAAGACCCTGGATTTGATCTGCAGTATGGCCAAACAGTGAGCATTTTATGTTTTTATCTGGGCAACAAAAATATATGAACGTAGTAAAATAAAAATTTCCTTCACAGAATTCAGTAACAGTTTAAAAAACAAAGTCACTTACTTTCAAAGAAAATTTCAAAAACCAGAGAAGAGACAGAATAAAATTCAATGTGCATATCTCCCAGTAGCACAGATATACTACCAAAATGTGTGGGCCTAGCCTTGTAGCACATACTAAAGGTTAGAAGGCTACAGTAAATAAGTGCTACCAAACAAGTGGTACCTCTGACCACCAGTTTATTCTATGTATGCTCAGAGTATTGAATAGTCTGCACAGAAAGAATGTAGGAAATTAAACAAAAAATACCATTACAGACCCATGTCTTTAATATTTTCTCCTGGAAGCAAAGGTGGTTCTTCCATTTCTGCTAATTTGTTAGACTCCCTCAGGACCTGGATTAAGGAGGAGAAACAAAAACATTTTTTTTAATTCAAAGGCCAATTTTTCATTCAAGTTTTAGCTGATATGCCTGTTCTTAAAGATATGATATTGTATTACATATGCTCCTTTAAATTAAATTATAAAACCTACTGGTGGCATGTATGACAAGTGAAACTGCTATTTATTCAGAAGTATTTACTGAGTACCTACTTCAATATCAAAATATCTTTAAATGTATACAAAAAGCTATGTTTTCACAATGAATCCATAAAAAGCCCCAAAATAAGGAGGTATTATATATTCATTTCAGTGACGAGAAAATGCTAAGTGCTCAAGACAACAAAATGAAAATGCCACAGTCTGAATTTAAATTATAATTGTAGTAGACTCCAAAGTCTATTCATTCATTCCCTTACCATTATGAGCCATGCTAATAGGCCATACTGCATTTAAACTGAGAAAACATTAAGCCCTTATGTAGACTTAATGCTTAGAGTATTTGGAAATGATATTAACAAAGAATCTTGTTTTTAAAAAAGTATTAAACTAAAAAGCAAACTGTTATTGGGTAGTTAACTTGTGAAGGATGCTATAGTGTATTCCAAGAATACAAATATAGAAACAATTTTCTATGAGAATTAAAACTCAGAAAATATACACACACATACACTGCAAGTTGTTATATGCTAAATACACATTCTCCAACGGCTATAAAAAGCCTTCCTTTGTCACCTTACCACTTTCTCTGCCACACAGTAAGTTTTCTGTCTTGAATTATTTTCTTCCTATTAATTCCTCAACCTTCTGCAATCTGACTTCATCATCTAATCCAATCCCTCCTATGGAACCAGCTATCTCACGTTTATTAAAGACAATAGTCTTATTTGTAAACTCTTAGCACATTTGACACTGTCTATACTTACTGCTTCTTTAATCACATTGTTTTAGCTAGATTCCTCCCTCTCTGGCGATTTCTGTAAGAGTCTTTTTTAAAATTTCCTTCCAACCAAAAGCAGACTTAAGAGTCCTCAAAAGGAGGTAAAAAGAATGAAAAAATGAGGTACTAGCATTACTTTACAGGGTACCTTTTGCAGGCCTATGCTACTGACTTAGGTATCTCCAATGCATGAGCGCCTATCTCACTTTAACTGCCGGTCAGTCCTCTTCCATGCCAGACTCCCAGAGAAGAACTACATATATTATCACTTCTAGGAAACAACAGGAGGCACGTAAATAAATTCTAATAATCTATTAGACATATTATGAAAGTATAAAAACAAAACTGATTTAATACATTCTTTAATCCAGTCATTTCAACATGTAAAAAATAATTAAAAGAAATTTTACTTTTTTTAATACTAAGCCTGTGATACCCCTAGTATATTATATACATATGTTATATCTCAATCCAGACACATTTTAGGCACTCAGTAGCCCCATATTTAGTGGCCTCTGTATTGGGCTGTACAAATATAATGAATATAATTCTTCCTAATGATCAGGTAATTCTGTAGTTTAAGACAGATGCTTAGGAAGGATTACAGAAAAGGGTTAGATTTGCCATAGTCCAATGTTCACCTAAAGACAGTAACCAAAATCTACAAAGAACAAATTAACTTCTGTTTAATATACTTGTGATGCAAATAAATCCATTCTTTTAAAGTTTAAAAATCTGTCTCTATATATATATATACACACACACACACACACATATTTTTTTATATGCTCCATTCTAAAACTAAAAAAAGATCATATTTAAAGGTTATCATTTTTTTCTTGTTACTAGTAGTCCCTGGGTATATTCCTTCATGTAGGAGTCATAAACGAAAGTAGGAAGGGAGGAAAGGCTGGCCTATGGCAAAAGTGGTGGTGGAGGGGTAATATATATATATACACACACACACACACACATATTTTTTTATATGCTCCATTCTAAAACTAAAAAAAGATCATATTTAAAGGTTATCATTTTTTTCTTGTTACTAGTAGTCCCTGGGTATATTCCTTCATGTAGGAGTCATAAACGAAAGTAGGAAGGGAGGAAAGGCTGGCCTATGGCAAAAGTGGTGGTGGAGGGGTAATAAAAATTTGCACTATGTAAAAATACAAATTTCCTGGGTTCCAATCCTGATTGTGCCACATATTGAGCTAGGTACTCTTACATAAAGTATCCAACTTCTATATACCCCATTTTCCCCATCTATAAAATGGTAATAATTAGTATACTTTACAAAAGGGTACGTATAAATTTAAATGAGTTAATACATTTAAAACATCTATATCATCATTGACACATAAGATGTACCTAGCAAGTGTTGGGCTGGGCATGTAGCTCAATGGCATCGTGCCTGCCTGACAAGCACAAAGTCCTGAGTTTGATTCCCAGTACAAAAAAAAAGAGAAAGATGTACCTAGTAAGTGTTGTCTATTAATAATTTAGACTAACAAGTGATAGTCAGAATCTAAGAATCTCTAATTAGTAAACAAAGGATTTTAGATAAAAAGATAGATACAAATAATAATATACCATACAGTAAAAATAAAAACCTCAATGTTGTACATGTGAACAATTATGGAAGGGAAAATGCCTTACCCTTCCCTATGGTCCAACTCTACCAATTAACTCAGAAATACAAAGATTATTATAACTTATAAAGCTGGGTAATAGTTTCCTATTCCATAGATATGACTTCTTGACTTCCTTCTTTCCATATTTCTACATTCAAAATAAAACAGTAACTGCCAAAAATATATATTTGTATATATGTATTTATGAGAAGAGAGGTGGGTGCTTCTGGCAAAGGTACATGATAACATGAGAGGTGTATTTCTCTTATATAAAGTTTTATAAACTAAGAAAATAAACAAGAAAATTGATCCAACTAGCACATATTGAGAACCATAAGCTTTCTTATAATGTCATCAGAAAGCCAAAGAGTGAACCAATGATAAGAAGCAATACAAGACCCCATCTTTGTCCTACAGAACTATACTAGATGACAGACTTAACAACAGGCATACATCATAGGTTATATGCAAGTAACTCACTCTACAGTTGAACAAAAGAAAAATAATTTAAATTAGCTCCCAAATGAACAAAGCAGAGAAATAGGACAATCCAAATCCTTTGTTGACGCTGATTCAAGATCAACCTGTCCTTAAGCAAAAAGAAAAGAAAAAATAAGAGCCTAAAAAATAAAGATTATTTGACAAGGAAAAAGAAACATCAGCCTGATTGTTTCTAAAGCACTATGAAAGTAATTCCCTATAGGTACTAGTAAGAAACACTTCTTAGCTATTTAGCATACTCAAAAGGCTATTAGCCATAGTTTCTAAGAAACAGATACAGAAAGCCATAAAGACAATCACACTGAGATAAAATATAGGTGTGAAATTATGAATCATGTAAGAAAATTTACAACTGTAATAGCAGTAATAAAATCTCTATGAAGTCAGTAAACAACTGAATTGATTATTCAGAAAGCAGCATTAATATTGAAGGCAAATATGAAAATTGCTCTGAGAATCTGAAGGAACAGAGCATAGATAAAATTCATAGGAGAAAATAATAAAGAACCCAGAAAATAATTCTATTTTCTAAAACAAGCCCAAAAAAAATCAAAACAATAGGAATTAAGTCTGATATAACTGAAGGATTTGCTTTTGAGCTGAATAAAATTTTTTTTAGTTTGCTGCTCAAAATAGTTAAACATGATCCACATAAAACCAATGAAAAGAAATTATGTCTAGGTGTATCTTAGCAAATTTTTTGAACTGCGAGAACTAGTACAAAGAATACATAATAGTCAGAAAAAAAAGACAAATTACCTTCAAAGGAAGTAAGATTGGACTGGATTCAGATTTATCTATAATACAATATTACAGAAGACAATAACATGTCACTGGAGCTGTGAAGAAAAATCTTCTGTGATGTGTTTAATGGCAATGGAAGTAATTTTTAGATATAAGAAGTCTGACAAAATATAGCCCCAAAGTTTCTTTTTTTTAAAAAAAAAAATTAAGCTGTAATTGAGCTGTAAAGGAAGAATCAAAATTAAAATTTATATGAGGAATTTATAGTAAATGACAAAGATTCAGATTTCACACCCTAGGAACTACACTCATTTAAAAAACCACATTCATTATTATCAAACTAACGTTTGAGTCTTTGTTTCACCATTATTCACTTCTGTTAGATTATTAACAATAAGCATAAAGTCCTAAATTCAATCCCAAGTACCAAAAAATAAATAAATATACATATAAATAAAAATTTCAAATGATCAAATTTAACCAGGCTTATAAACAAATAGGAACAATTATATGAATAGCATTTGATGATTTTTTTACTTGAAAGGAATTGCAACTCATATGTTAGTAATGACAGAAAAATGCAGAGTCAATGCAAAAACAAACTGAAGTCAAAACAAGGGCAAGTCAAAAACGCCAGGGACTTACCTTTCTTTAATGGGGATTGGGGTACTAAGAGCAAAGTCAAACTAATTCATTAGGTGTTTTAGCATGCATATGGAAATCTCTGTAGTGCAAAATAAATTACATAACCTTCAGATACCAGAAGGAGAGAAGTCCATGAAGTCCTCTGGAATACTTTAAGATATTTTCCATTACTGAGCCAAAATAATGTTACTCATTGGCTATCTAACTTGTTTCCTACCACACATTAGATTCTTGCCTGGCTCTGGAGCTCTGACTATAATAACAGGTAAATAAGACCTGCTCCTTCATAGCATGTAAGACTTGTTATTATCCAGAAAGTTTCTTAATCTTATTAAAAGCTTAATGGGAAAACAAAAATGACAAGATTCATATTTATCATTCTATTTTCCTAATAATCAATTTGATTTCACTTGTTCCTTAACCATATTTTTTAATGGACTCATGATCATGTTATTTCAAAACTGCTCAGTAATTTTCCAAGTGATTTTAAACTCCCTCTTCTCTCCCTCCTTCCTTCCCTCTTTTACACCCCCCCCACACATTAGGAAAACTACTAAAGGAAATTTAGAAACCTTCATCTGAAAGCTGACAAGTTTTTGACTCTGTTTTTTTTACATGAATCGATGGTAGAAAAGCAGAAAAAAATATTCTGAAATCAGCAAAACCCTAAAAATCACCTGAAAGGGAAAAATGAGTCTATAAAAGTTATAAACTGTCCCCTGCATTTTATGTATTCAAACTAAGAAGAAAAAAAATAATGAACTTATTTCTCACTAAATAACTGTACTAAAAATTATCTACATTCATTATATTCTATTTGTTTTAACACAACATGACTAACAAGCCACAAAGTGAGCAAGCAAACCATATAAACAAAAATCCTAGCAGGGAAGAGCCAAACACTGGCATCTGCAATGGAGTTTATTAGTTACACGTTTGAAAGTGCATCCAAATTCCAGCACAGGGAAGCCCCCCACCCCTTTTTAAATAACACAGTCAAAGACAATTTGTTCTTCAGCTTAACCACAAGTAGCAAGAACTGGACAGTATTACATTATCATCAAAAATACAGTAACAACAAAAAAAGGATATATATCTAAAAAAAAAGAACAGCCTAAAAAGCATTACTTTGGGCTATGGGTTGTAGATATGTGGAAGTCCTAACCACGGACATCTTAGAAGGTGACCTTATTTAGAATAAGGTAATTGAATAAATAATTAATTGAGACCATACTAGACTAGTTTAAACTTCTAATTCAGTATGACTAGTTTTCTTAGAAGAAGACAGCAATGTGAAGACACAGGGAGATGCCCTGTGAAGATGAAATAGAGATTAGACTGATGCATCTATATCCGAGGAACAACAGGATAAGAAAGAGACATAGAATTGATTCTTCCTCAAATCCTTCTTGATTGATAGAAACCAATCCTGATGTTATCTTGATTTTAGATTTTAAGCCTCTAGAACTATGAGCAAATAGTTCTGTGTTGTTTTAAGCCATTCAATTTGTGGTACTCTGTTAAGCAGCTCTAGGAAATGAATAAACCTACTATCAAGAAAAACTTTCAAATTTTAATTAAAAACTACTTATAATTGCCAAAACTTGGAAATAATAAAAATGTCCATTAGAAGCTGAATGGTCAAACTGTGCTATAGCCCCTATGAAGGAATATAATTCAGTAAGAGGAAGAAATAAATTATTACATCATGAAAAGACATAGAAGAACCTTAAAAAGCATACAGTCATGCATCACATAACAATAGGGATGTGCTCTGAGATATGCATCATTAGGAAATATCATCATTGTGCAAACATCACAGAGTATACTAATCCTAGAGTGTACAACCCTAGATAGTATAGCCTCAGACACACCAGGGCTATGCAATATACTTACTTCTCCCAGGCTACAAACCTGTGCAGTACTGTACTAAATACTCTCGGCAACTGTAACACCATGCTAAGTATTTGTGTACCCAAACACATGAAAATGAAAAATACAGTAAAAATATTTTAAATGGTATACCTATGCAGGGCATTTACCACTCACAGAGCTTGCAGTTCTACTAGAAGATGCTCTGGGTGAGTGAATGTGAGTGAATGTGGAGACCTGAGAAATTACTGTGAAATACTATACTTTGAGGTATATGACTGTATTGCTTAAATGGAAGAAGCTAATCTGAGTGACTCCAACTACACTCTGAAAAAGGCTAAAATATGGAGACAGAAAAAAATTATCGATTTCCAGGAGTTCAGGGTAGGGAGGGAAAAAGAATTTTTAGGGCACCAAAACTATCATGAAGAGTAATAGTAGATATATGTCATCACACTTTTGTCAAAACCCATAGAATGTATAGCATAAAACTATGTACACCTAAATGATGAACTTGTTAATAATAAGGTATCAGTATTGATTTATCAATTGTAACAAATGTGCTACAATGATCAAGATACAAATAATAGGGAGAACTGACAGGCAGGGGCTGGTAGCAAAGAAAGCACTCTGTTGTTTAAAATAAGTTTTTCTATAAAGCTAAAACTGTTCAAAAAATAAAGCCTATTTTAAAAAATACAAGCTGTTCTCAAAACACACAGATAATATATTAAGTATCTGGAGGTTCCTGGCACAAAGAACATTATAAAATAAATGCCAGTTCCTTCCACAATCGGTAAAAATCTCAACAACAACAACAACAAAAAATCTCCCTTAAAGGTAACATTATTCCACTCAACACCAAGACATATTTTCTGCTTCCTTAACCCTTTCAAGAATTTATTTCCAATTCTAGGCATGTCTTTTCTATTTATTCTATACTTAGCCCAATACAACCCCACTTCCCCATTCTTATTGCTTAAAGCACTAGCCCCACACCTTTTGATACTATATTTCAGTGGTCCTCAAACTTTTGAGTTTCAACATCAATAAAATCAAGTAAGAGTTTGAGTTACTACATTGGGGTGCAGATTTTTTTACTAAGAATACTAAACTACTAATAACCATCTACTAAAATAATTTCTAAGACATTTTTACAATCAAAATGTTGGAAAGACATAATCTAATAAAGCACAGTTCTTTCCATTGAAGGATGGTTCATAATAGAGCACCTGGAAAAATAAAACAGAAGACAAACAGGTACAAGTATTACCTCAACTACTTTCTTGTGCCCCCTGCCAAGCAGACTATCACCATCCTCATGGAAGCTAAGCAACTTTTCCAAGGTAACACATCTCCCAAAGCAGCTGGACTTGAAATATCTGATTATACTAAGACCATGACAATAAGCCGTATATGGTGGCCCATCCCTGTAATCCCAGCTACTCAAAAGGCTAAGACAGGAGAATCACAAATTTGAGGTCAGCCTGAGCAATTCAGCAAAAATAAAAATAAAAAATGGCTGGGAATGTAGCTCAGTGGTAAAGTGCTCCTGGGCTCAACACTCCATACCACAAACAAACAAAAAAACAAAAAAACACCTGACTATTCTACAATAGCACCTTTGTGCAACTATACAGCAAACAACTGAGAGACTAGAGGGTGAGAAAGATATCCAGACCACAGGTAAAGGTGTGAGAGTCAACTATAAAATGAGGACAGCTGAAGCCACAAGAAAGAAGAAGAAAGGAAGGAGTGGAAAGGAGCAAGGGATGGAGGATATCTTTAGGGTCATCCCATTGAAATGAGGAAAGAGGACAGCAAAATACACAGAAGAGGAGCCAGTTGGGCAAACTGTTGCCAAGTCTGAAGCCTAGAATAATCTTTTACTCTTGCCTCCCACTATTAACAACATACGGACACCTCTCTACACAGTAGAGTTGCACAGATAATTTTTAAAATTTTCCTTTCCTTTACCATTCTAAAAGAAGGTATGTTATTCCATTTAAATATTATTTTATGTTGTTCATGTTAAAGTTTCTCCATATAGTTTTCATAAATGTATGTTCATTCCTGATTATTTTCGGGTTTAAATTTTTATTGTAAATATTAGGTGAAAGGAAATGAGATTTAAAAAGCCCTCAGTGATGTGGTAGCAAGAGAGGGCTGGGGAACTAGGAAAAGCTGCCTGTAGTTCTATGGCTGAGTCTTCAGACTTTAGTGAGCCTGGGCCCCTGGGTGGAGACTCTCACAAATACATCTCCATTTTGCCCCTCCATTTCTCTTATGTTAGAAAAGATAGCTTAGAGAGTGACAAAGGCGGTAGGTTATTTCCCTTCCCGCACATACAGGGCCAGAGGGAGCTAGAGATAACTACTTCCCTTGCCCTATGTCAGCTAGGCTCTAACAAACCCCACTGGGTTAGGCTCTGGTAAACGTCTGTCTTCAAAACAAGCCCAGTTGAAAAGAAGAAAATGTTCTGGATACATTGCAAAGGGATGGTTTTTTCTCTCTCTTTGTGGGAAGCAAATTTTTCTGTGTTCACTATGCGAACTTAGTAGAACTCTTAAACGTAAAGCTAATGAAAGTATGAAGGCCTCCCTAAGACAAGGCACCCTGGGAATTTTAACTCTCAGATCTGTGTAGATGGAACCTCCAGCAATATCAGTTACGATTTGTTTTCCTACCCTGAGTATCTGCTTGTTGGTGTCTACTTCAGTAAATGATGAATGAATGAATATATATTTAAGTGTGTGTATGTATGTATGCATATATATATATATATATATATATATATATATGCCTCTCCAATTTAGGGGGTGGCAGTTTGTTAATGCTGTTAAATTTTTATTTCATTTTCTTGATTTCCAGGTAAAAATTCTTATTTTGTCTCCTCAATAATATGCCTCTTGTATTTATCAAATTGCATCAGACAGTATGCACAAAGTTAAATAGCACAAGCATGGTAGGAAGCATCTTTGTTTTGTTCTTTTACTGAAGAGTATTTCTAGTGTTATACTATTTTAGTATCAGGCACAACTGTTAAAAAAGTATTCACCTACTCCTTTGAAAGTTTTTAAAATATAAAATATACAGTAGTACCTCAGTTCACGAACTTAATTTGTTTCACAATTTTGAGGAAGATGGCCAAGTTTGTCTTTGCCTGGGGAAGATGGACATGGTTGTGTTTGTTACCCAATTCGGAGTTTGTGAACAGAAGCCAAACTTCTGTTGAAATTTTCTGTTTGAGAACTGAACTGTTCGTGAACAGAAATGTTAGTGAACTGTTTGTATTACTGCAGATGATAAATTTTGTCAAAGTCCTTTTATTAACCTTTTCTGCATATGAACATCTATGGCTTATAACAGAAGTTGTACTAGCAGTACTTTTATAGTCTTGAAATCTGAAACACTTCTTGTCATCTCTTGTATCAGGATCATGTAATCATTCCACCTAATTAAATATATTTTAAGTGCAAAGATTGTCCTTTATCTCCCTGGTGTCAACTGAGGAGATAATAATACTCCTGTTGCATTATGAATATACCAGATATACTTAGACACTTATCATTTTCTCTTACTTTCTAATATTTTAAAATAATCTCTACATTTCTTTTATAATTACTTGGTACTTTTTACTAAAACTTTTAACATTCAAAGCTTTTACCTTATTAAGGGGATTAATATATCTGTAATATCTACATATGTTCTTCCAGGAAAATGGCCAAGTGTTAACCAATAAAAACTTGCCTCTCCAAGATTCAGAATTCAGATACTGCAACTAACAATGTGGGGAAGAAAAAGAGAGAGAAGCAGATTCCCAGGAACTAGACAGAAAAATTAAAACCTACAGAGAAATTGAAGAGACAAAACATAACATGGAGAAGGAAAGAGGCAATCTGCACTTTCTTCCCAGCTCCTGGCTCATGGCTCACTAGAAAAGAACAAATCTATAGAGACAAAGTAAAAACTAGGGACTCCAGAGAGCTTCAAGGAGAAATGAGAGAGCTTCAAGTATAAATGCAGCAGGGAAATTAATGCATGGGTGCTGAAGCTACAGGAAGAGCAAGGAATTCTGCTCCCATATGAGTCCTTTGACAGGCAACAATGTGAGTGACTTTGGTTCAAGCACCCCCCATATCTGCTGGAGAGAGTGGTTGGTTGGATGCCATCCCAGAGAAGGATGACTGCTTAAACCTGGGACTTAAAAGTAGCCATGGCACAGCTTCAAATCAGGGCTCCCAGTAGTGACAGTGGCCACAGTAGCTAGCATGGTCAGGGATTGATGGTCCGGCTGGAGCGACCCCATGAGAGGGTTAAGCTAAAGGTCAGGGGTCTTGCCCCAAAGACCAGAGGCCTTGGATTACCCTAGATGTGAAAGATACAGACAGCATCAATGCCCTCACCCTTATCCTAGTCACCTAAATGCCTACTGGTACCTGCATCCAGCATGTATCTGGGGCCTGACTGCCTTCACTATCTACCAAAGCGAGCAAGCACATGTCTTGACTTGGACATTGCCCACAAACTGTAAATCCCAGAAGAAAACCACACATTTTAAATCACACATACAGAAATTTCCTTTTCCTTTTTTTTTTTAAATTTTGTTTCTGGGTTTTTTTTGGTTTGTTTTCTCTTTGTTAATGGTGGCAAAAGAAATAATACCAAGAATCAACAAATAGGATCACATCAAATTAAAAAGCTTCTGCATAGCAGAAGAAACCACCAACAGTGAAGAGGTAACATAGAGAATGCAAGTTTACAAAACAAACTTTTGCATTTTATTTGAAATTGTATTCAGTTAACAATATACATAGAAATACTTGCTGTCCCCAGGCTATTTAATATACTCATTTATTTTCAGATATTCTTTTATATTCTTTAATAATAAAGTTTTATAACTTCCTCCATAAAGTTCTGAAATACTTTTTATTTCACTTATTACTGAGCAATATTGTTTTGTTGCTCTCTTAGCTGTATTCTTTTAAAATTACATTTTCTACATATTTTTACTAAGACACAAAAGCATTTTCTTAAGTCATGTTTTAATCCAGGAATAATGCTGAGCTACCTAGTTAGTTCTGGTAGCCTAGATTTTTCATAAAGACAATCATTTGTAGGTAATAAAATTTTTGTTTCTTCCTTTATTTCTTATATAATTTATTTTAATCCTTATTTTACTGGCTAAGGCTCCTAGCATAATGCTGAAAAATTGTGACAGTAATCATTATGTTCCTAAGTTTCAAAGAAATGCTTCTAATACTTTACTATTAAATATGAACGTTGTTACCAAGTTTTTATGAATAATTTTTATCAGGCTAAATTCCCAGGTTATTAAGATTTGATGTTCATATAGGAGGTGGTGGCAGTTAATCATAAATTTAAACTTCTATCATTTGTCTAGCTATTAAAATTATCACGTAATAGACACTGCTCACTCTCTACCTAGTATCTACACTGTGATATTTAACTCATTCTGCATAAATGTGCATGTTTTCAGAACATGTCACTATCAAATTAATGGATACACCCCAAAAAGAAATAACACAAAGATATATCTATTCTTTAATTCACAAAGAAAATATGTAGAGAACAAATTTTGAGGTGATAACCACATTTGCCTCATTTATTTATTTATTTATTTTTTCAGTACCAGGGATTGAACTCGGTCAGTCCTTGCACTTGCAAGGCAGGCAGCAGCACCACTAAGCTAAGTCCCTGGCCCACACTTGCCTCATTTAAACCTATAAATTTTTTAAGACAAGGCAGATAATTAAGAATAAAACCAAAAATAATATTCCATTTATCATACATATGCATATAAAATATCTAAAAGACATAAAGGTTATAAAATACAATTCCATTTCAATATTGAATTTCCAAAGATAGACAAACATAGGTTTGTGCGCCATATCATAGGCTTCACAAAAGAAAGGAAATACTATATAACTTAACTATTAACTTATCTTTTTGGTTTTTTTCTTTTTCTTTTTTTTTTTTTTTTTTTGGTACCAGGGATTGAACTAGGGTCCTTGCGCTTGCAAGGCAGGCCACTGAACGGCTGAGCTAAATCCCCGGCCCCAACTATTAACTTATCTTATAATCACCATTATTTAAGAAACACATTTTAATTAAAACCCAGTGCCATCAAATTACAGCTGACAAATAAGTGGAGCTATACATTTGAACTTTAAAGTCCTGTATTTTGTGAGATATATTCTCCAGTGAGCAAATAAATCACACAAATTCCTTAGGTTCTTAAATTAATTCTAATTAATAGAAAAATGTTAGAAGTATGCTCTAGTTTGAAAAAGCCTAATTTCAAAAATTAAAATGTATTTTGAAATTTTTGCTTTATTAAATATTATACATTTTAAGTTTTAAAACTGAAATTAAAGAAGTACCACTGCAAAGTGAAGACCACATAGAACAAAGAGAAAACACTATAATTATGTCACTGAGAAAGGAGTCAAATTACAAAGCCTGGATTTGTGCTCAATTTTTCAGAAATATATTTACTGGATTATCTCTCTTTAAGATATTTCCACAAGCAACAAGGCAAACAAGTAACACAGAACTTTACTTGAATTAATGAAAGCTCAAGATATCTGGACTAGTTCTAATCCCCCATTTTCCACTCTGCTTTACTGATGTAGAGAGAAAGCTTGTCCAAACATCTTGTTTGAATGTGAAATCCTTAGTAGAAAAAGTTTTCACATTTAGCTGTTAAGTTACTATTCTTTCCAAGTAGGTGCCATTGTACAGTACCTGTAGGAAAAAAAATACCTATGTAATTTTATTTAATATTGTTAATGAATAATTAGATTCACTCTTCAAACGTGTAGCATCCTCTGCACTTGTATATAAAACTGTTACTAAATGGAGCTTATGAAATATTGACACGATGAGAATGAAACACACAAGGCCTAGAGGTTAACCAAATTCAATTCACCTGTAGAAATAAATTATGACTATCAAAACTACTATTACATACTCTTCATTCTACACATAAAGCCAAACCAGACTATTAAAAAGGAACAGAAAGCTATCTACAGTTAGTTCCACTAATAATTAACTAAAGCACTACCACTGTATGGGTTGTTAAAGGTACATATACTAAAAGCTCTTGATTTCCTTTCCCAAAAAACAGAAATAGAATTCCCTGGGAAAAATGAACAATGATTTAGAAATGGATCAGAAAATATACAAGATGAAAACCTTATAATGGCAGAACGTAAAGAAGTGCTTAAAAAAAATAATGATGGGAGTATGTCAAAAGAATAAAATTCTTACTGAAAGATTTCCAAGTTTAGAGTTGAACAGTTCGTGGAATAGTCATTTTTTAGATTATAACAATGACAAAAATCACACAAATGTTCACTAATCAATAATAAAATGTCTGAGTATGTCAATAAATGAGATGAAGAAATAAATCTCCCATGGAGAATTCCAAAATAGTATATAGATATTCTACCTTCAAGGAGGTAGAAAATAACTTTGTAAGAGTGGTTGATGGGAAGTAAATGCATTCTGAAGAAAAAAATAGCACACAGTGATAGAGGAATAGTATTCTCTTTTTTTCCCATTAAGTTTATTGGTACAATTTAGGTATACAATAAAGTTACATTAATCAATGGGATCTTGTACCTTTACATAACATATCTTGGTTTTTATTTTTTCCACATTCCCATGCCCTCTTTTCACCCCCTCTACCCTACCTATTTACAAAGATTTTGTTTCCATGTTTTTCCTTTTCTATTTTTTCTTTTCCCTCTTATCTTTCCCCAACCCCTCCCACTTTCCCTACTCCTTTAGAACTTTTCTTATTACACAATATCAATTATACAATTTGATCCTTATTTATACTTTTATATTTTCACACCAGAGAAAACTATTCAGTATTTAGGTATGTGTGTCCTATTAATTTCACTTAAGAGTATGACCTCAATGTGCATCTACATTTTGAAGAATGACCCATGTGCAGCCAAAAAGAATGTATATTCTGATTTTGTGGGGTGGAACACTCTGTAGATGTCTATTAAGTCCATTTGTTCAAAAGCTTGGTTCAGTTCTAGTATTTCATTGTTGATTTTTTGTCTAGATGATCTGTGTATTTGTGACAGTGGGGTACTGAGGTCCCCCACTACAAATGTATAAATGCTTATTTGATTTTTCATGTCCCTATTTGTTTTGTATAGTTGGGGGCATTGCTATTTGGTGCATATATTTATGATTATCATCTCTTCCTCCTGGATTGTTCCTTTTACAGGGATGTAGTGACCTTCTTTGTCTCTCTCAATTAGTTTTAGTTTGAAATTTAGTTTATCTACAAATAAGATAACTACCCCTGCTTTTTTCTGGGTTCCTGTGGCAAGGAGAACTGTTTTCCATCCTTTTACTTTCAGTCTATGAATTTCTTTTTGAGCTAGGTGCATTTCTTGTATACAGCATATTGCTGTATTTTGCTCCTTAATCCATTCTGCCAGTCTATTTATTTTGTTTGGTGGTGAATCAAGGTGATTAACCTTGATGGTTATAACTGATATGTATTGAGTTGTCATCATCATGTTATTTTCCTGTTGTTGGCTCTTTTTTATTTTTTCCCATTTCCCTCTAATTTCTTGCCTTGCCTGATGGATTTGATCGGTTGGGCCTCATGGAGTTGTGACCTTCACTGTCTCTTTCTAGGATATTGTTTAGAATTCTCTGGAGTGCTGCTTTGGTTCTCATGAAGTTTCTCAGGTGTTTTTTGTCATGGAAGTATCTTATTTCCCCAACAATTTTGGAAGATAGTTTTGCAGGCTACATCAGTCCAGGTTGGAGTTTGTTTTCTTTTAAGGCTTGAAATACCTCACTCCAGGTTCTCCTTGACTTGAGAGTTTGTGTTGAAATGTCTGCTGTGATTCTGATGGGCTTTCTTTTGCATGTGATTTGTTTCTTTTCTCTGTGTGTAGTATTTTGTTCTTCCGTTGGGTTTCCAGAATCTTAACTATTATATGTCTAGGTATAGATTTTTTTTTTAATTATGATTAGTTGGAGTCCTATATGCCTCACTTATCTGTATGTCAAGTTCTTTTGCTCTGCTTGGGAAGTTTTCTATCATTAATTCTATGAATAACTTGTTATGTCATTTGTACTTTCTCTTCCTTTTTTTGCAGACTCCAATCAATCTTATATTATTCTTCTTTGCATCACCTAGGAGCTGTTGGATTGATTTCTTATGGTCCCTTACTATTTTTAAGAGATCTCTCTTTCATGGTCACTGACCACCATCTTGTCTTCTGTATCTGATATTCGGTCTTCAGATTGGCTCAGTCTGCTGTGTATACTTTGAATAGAGTTTTTAATCTCCTGGATATCAGTTTGAATCTGTTTCATGGATTCCATCTCTTTCCTATGTTGCATGTTCATGGTTTCCATTTATTTCCTATACTGAGCATTCGTGGCTTCCATCATGGTCCTGAACTAATCTATTTTTATTTTTCATCTGTTTCTCTTCTAGAGACTCTAATCATGTCTTTTATTCTGCTCACAACTACTCTTTAGTTACCAAACATTAAATGTTTAAGTTAATGGCCTGAATGCTGCTATTGATGGGTTTGTGTAATAAAGACAAGTGTATAAAGACCTGATTCACAAAATAATGATGTTCACACTTTAAGTTTTTAATATCTGAAATTTAATTGATGAAATACTAACTTCCTTAATTAAATGAAAAAAGTTACCTGTAATAACAAAGTATACCTCTTTAGCTAGCTTGTTTTAAAAGCACACTGACAGGTGTAAGGGACTATTTGCTTTTCTTGTAAGCATCTGAGGCTGTAGCTCAGTGGAGGTTGCATGGTGATGAGTTTTGCTCCAAAACATCTCTTTTAAATCATGAAAACAAAAGTTATCAATTGGGTTTTTTCATGTTTCTCTGATTTTTATCTTCTCATCATTTGCACCTGAGCACAAGGTTAAAGAGGAATCTGGGACTCTAAACTTAAATACATATGTTGTATATATGTGTATTTGTATAAACCTCCATGCTATTCTATAGTAAATAAACCTACAGTATATCAACCAAGTGATCAAGGCTAATATCAACAGTGCTAAATTATGCTGATAGTATATACCTTTACATAATGTGATAAGAATAGCACTTTACCTTTGGGGTTTTCCTCTCCTAAACACATGAGCCCAGTTTAATGATAAGTAAAACTTCATTTTATGAGTCTAGCCAATACTCTTCAAAACTAACCAAGTCGTCAAAACACAAGTCTGAGAAATTCACACTGATATTAAGAATGAACACTGTCCTAAAAGCATGTTATACTTCAAGATAACAGCCAATGATATCACGAAGCCATCATAATTACTATAAGATTATCATCAAGATTATGAAGATAAGCCTTTATAATTTCTAGAAACATTTAAAAACTTGCTACAATGTAATTTTTTATGAAATTTCACAAAAGAACAAATATGTAGAAAGACTTTACAGATGTTACTAATATTATCTTCCTGTATGTGTGCACTTGTTTTGAAAATGAAAAATACATCCTCAATATATGCTCAACAATAAATGATTCCATTAAGGAAAACAAGTTTTAATTAAAATTGCTTAAGTGTAGCCAATGAAAATGCAGATGTCTGGTGGGAACAAAAAGTACTCTAAAGGTACTCTGACATGCTCATTGTCACATGGATAAAAGAAGACAAACTAGGCATACCCTCACCAGACACTGGATCTGCCAGCACCTGATCTTGAGCTTCTCACTTTCCAGAACCATGAAAATGTTTATTGTTTTTTAAAAAAATTAGCGTAAAAGGTTAGCATCACATATGAATTTCATATTTCCATCATTTATGTTGAGTACTTATAGAAAAGCTGATGAATCCATAAATGTACTAGAGTATATCCCAATGTGGTTAATTTTACATAAATTAATAAATACAAGAATACTTACAAATTATAACATGTGTAGGAACTACACATAGTACTACATAAGTAAGTCACATAGTACTACAGTGAGCCAGCTTCAGAATTTGTACCGGCCAAAAACACTGGCAATACAATTTATCAGCTAAGAGACCTCACTTAATCTATGAGCTACTATCATATGTAGAAAAGTGATATAATTGGTAGAAATGTTGAGATAATTTGTGTATAGCAGTTAGAACAATGACTGGTCCACAGTAAATATTCAATAAATATCAGTTATATTACTAGCCATTATTAATGAGAGTAATTATGACAATCTTTTATACCACAAAGTCATTAATTACATTTTGGTAAAGAACTAATTTAAAAGTATCAACTTAAGAATGAATTATATACTTTTCTGTTACAAATAAGTAAACTTTTCAAATTGGCTGTCCTGTTCTGGTATATTTTATAAAGGCACAGGTCTCTAAGAATACCCCATCAATACTTCTTAATTAAATATTATATTGATAGTGCTGGCCGTAAATATCTACCAGAAAGTACTTCAACAGGACTTTAAAAGAGTATACATACCCTCAAATCAGGAGAAAAGTTGTCTGCAGAAGTTGAAATGGAATCTGATGATATGACAGAAACTGACTTTGTATGCACTGAATTCTCTGAATGAGAAGTGGAGGCACTACAAAATACAAAAGCACAGTATGTTTGAAAAGTGGGAGATTTAAGGAACAACTTTAGACATTTTATTTATAATTCTATTATTTACTATAACTTCCATTGCCATTATATTGCCTATTCAATCTTGTATCCAAATATAAATTACAGAAGAATCTCTGTAAGTTATTTATATTGATTCATTACTGTTTATACTGAATCTTTATCTAGCACATTCTTAATAGTAATTAACAAGTCAAACTGGGCCATGGAACAGCCTCTACCCTTCAAATTTCTTTCCAATAAAAAAACATTGTATCACATAAGCACATCAGTAACACTATGAGAGGTACAAACAAGGGATAGGAGAAAAAGCTTTCGGGAAATTGTAGTAATTATGACTAAGGAAGCAAAGAAATGTGTTAAGTTTAAACATTTCTAATTGCTGTTTTCATAGGTCAAAGGCTCAAATATCAACAGGATAAAATAAAGTTAAGAAAATAAGTTGAGCTTGAGTCTAAAGATTGCAAAGGTTAGACTGAGGCTTTATAAACCACAAATAAAAACAAAAGATAAAGAAATAAAAATAAAGAACTTGAGAATGGATAGGGCGTATCTATTGAGTAATAAGCAGTTTATTCAAACTAAATAGATTGATAAACAAAAACTAAAACCCAGTGCATCCTAAATACTAGGCTTAAAAGCCTTGCTAATAAAAGGATATCACTTCATACCCACTAGGGTGGTCATACGTAATCAAAACAAAATAGCAAATGTTGGTAAAATGTGGAAAACTTGGGTAACTCATATACTACTGGTAGGATTGTAAAAATGGTATAGTCACTCTGGGAAACACTCTGGCAATTTGTCAGCAGATAAATAATGGGGTTTATATGACTCAGCAATTCCATTCCCAAACATACACTCAAGAGAAATATAGACATGTACACAGGGGTCAAAAAACCAAAATGTACATAAATGCGTACAAAAATATTCATAGCATCATTATTCTTAATAACCAAAGTGCAGAAAATGGTCTCTGTCATTCTGCTTAATCCCCCAATATAAAGACCTGATTCAAAAATGGGCATCCGAAATGAATAGACATTTCTCAGACAAAGAAGTAAAAGCAGGAAGTAAATATATGAAAAAATGTTCTACATCACTGATCATTCGAGAGATGCAGATGAGAACAACACTGAGATTCCACCTCACCCGACAAAGAATGGCTGCTATCAAGAAATCACACAACAACAAATTTTGGTGGGGTTGTGGGGAGAAAGGAACCCTTCTCCATTGTTGGTGGGAGTGCAGACTGGTACAACCACTATGGAAATCAATATGGAGATACCTCAAAGAGCTTGGACTGGAGGTTCCATTTGACCCAGCCATCCCTCTGCTGGGTATCTTTCCAAACGAACTAAAAGAATCATATCAGTGATGTATGTGCACCCATGTTTATAGCGGCACAGTTTGTAATAGCTAAAATTTGCAAACAGCCCATTTGCCTATCAGTTGGAAACTGGATAAAGAAGATGTGGTTTTCCTATAAAATGGAAGCCATAAAGAATGAGAAAATAGATTCATTCATAGGAAAATGGGATACATTTTGAAGCTATACTCCTAAGTGAAATAAATAAGTCACACGTGTAAATACTGAATAGTTTCTCTGGTGTGAATAAACTGCAATAATACATAAGATCCTAATAAGATTACTGACATTGTGAAATGGGAAGGGACTAAAGGTTTAGGGAAGGTGGGATGGATAGAGGAAGGGTAATAAGGGAAAAGAAAAAAAAATGTGAGATAAAGAAAAGATGGAAATAAAGTGCTTGTAGATGGGGAGGGGAGGAGGAGGTGAAGGGAGGGCAAGGGCAAGGGGAAAAAATGAGAACCAAGACCTGTCATGTAGAGGTACAAGATCCCAACAATGAATGTAACTGTACTGTATCCCTAAAATGTACCAATAAACTCAATTAAAGCTGAACAACAACAAAAAAAAATCCTTCAAAGGTTCCGCACTGCTGTCAGGAAAAAGATCAATACCTTACCATAGCCTCAGGTTGGCACATGATCTAGCTAAGCCCTGACTCCTCCAAGCTTTCCTTTCTAAATCTACCCCTTGTTTTCCCTCGTCCAACTATACACAGTACTTTGCGATTCTTAAATAACCTGGACCTCTGCAGTGAGCATGGTTCTGCCAAACACCCTCTCAACTTTAATTCTCAACAGAATACACTTCCCCAGGGAAACGCAATTGGATATGGTGCCCCCAGGAGCTACTCTCACAGTACTGTACTTTACTTTCTTTCCACTTACCAGTGTGTTCCTATACATCTTAGTAAATGTTTGATGAATATCTGTGTTCCCTACAATTTCAAACTTCAAGAAAGGAAGAAAATGTTGAGAGAAGGATGTTGGTTTTCTTCACTGTTCTATTCCTAACAGCCAGGAAGATAGCTGTCTAGAGCAGACATTCAGAAGATATTTGTTGGATGGATGGGTGGATGGGAAAGAGAATGATTAAAAGACTGAATTATTCTAATCAAATTGAGAGGCCACAATTAGAATATACAAAATAAAATTTTTAAAAGTTGATGTAAGATGAGTAGGAAGACAAGTGAAACAAAAATAAGGAAAAATAAAAAAAGTTGTTAGCGTTCTGGAGTTCTGTGTTATTTTACATAATACATATTGTATCCCATTCCCATTAAAAGGTTCATTATGATATTGAGGCAAACATTTCTTTAAGGTTGCTACATCTTAAGGGAACAGCAATCATTAAACAATTGGTGGGAGCTGAGTTTTGAAAACCTGAAATTTCCACTGGCATGGTTAAATGGGAAATAGCCAGAAATCAAGAAACCAGGATCTTCACCTTATGGAGCTAGCAGCACTATTCTTGGCCAACCACTTAACCACCATGTCTCAGAACAGTTTCACACTCTGAAAAGCACTATTTAGATTGTTAGTGGTCCTTAAATTTTTGATGGTCATATACTATTTTGAGAATCTCATGAAATCTATTCCTCAATTGCTCCCAATGTCAGAGATGTTTAAATATCCAGGACTTTATAAGGTTTAAGGTCAAGATATATGGCTTGCAACATCAGGGACCTTAAAATTCTTAGCCTGAATGAATTGTTTTAGTTCTGATGTAGTATAGGTTTCTGAAATGAGTAGTTTAGTTATGTGAAATCCACATAGCATTTAGATGAATGCTGAAAAATTGACTGAAAAGTTTATACATGCATGTGTATGCACACATTAGATTCATATTTTAAAGTTTTCTTTAAAATATTTTAGTCTTAGTCTTGAATATGAAATTAAGACACACAGAATTATTCCAACACTGTGTTGCTTAAAATCTTTAAGAAAACATTTGAGTGTAACAGATTTAAAAAGAAACTAAATCTAATAGGTACATTTATCTCAGGAGCTCTGGGATATCACTATATAAATTCAAAACCTTTGTTTAGAGATAAATAGAAAAGATACATTATTAAGAAGTATAGGGCAAAGACGGGTGTGGTGGTGCATGCCTGTAATCCCAGCACTCGGGAGGTTGAAGTAGGAGGATCGCTGTGAGTTTGAGACCAGCCTGGGCTGCATAGTGAGTTCCAGGTTAGTCTCAACTACATAGTGAGACTCTGTCTCAAAAAAGTATAGAGCACAATTTCATTAAGTATTTTTATTCTTTATATTAAGTGATTTTATCTGGATCTGTACTAATCCTTTTAAAATATATTTGAAAATTACCTAGTTTAGCTAGTGATTCCATTTCAAATGCACATACAATTTCAAAATGTACTTCATTTCAAATTACATCTGCAATCATTCAAAGGAGAGAGACCCTCTAAAAATACATACAGGGTTGGCTCAGTAACTCTTCTCTCTAAGTAATTTAACCAGACAGATCTAGAACAGAGGAATATAAACTCAACTGATTCCAGGACATTAGCCTTGACAGTGCCCAACAAGGATTCTGTTTGTAGGCTTTTTTCTTTGTGATTCACACACATAACTATAACCTTGTAACTGCAGCATTTTGGTGATGAGTATTAGCTTCAGTAGCCTGACTCATATGAAACATTTGTCTGCCAAAGTGAAAAATGGAAATACAGTACATGACTTGAAGTAATCAAGGTACTTGAATCTGAGAACATATTCATTTTTCTTTCAAGCATTACATGCGATTTTTTCTTCACAAGACTCTTCCCAAATCTGCAGACCATACTTCATTTTGAGCTCAGCCTACTTGTACATTTCAGCAAATTGTCTATCCTCAGTCTCCATTTTCTCAGTATGCCCTCACTCCTTAATCCCTTGCAATCTAGGTTCTGCCTCAATAAATAATCCCTTAAAAATGTGTCTTTCTATATTTATGAATGACCTGTTTTTTTTTTAAAAAAAGGTATTTTCTCGGTTCTGAATATAAATTCTCACTCTCTTCACTATATTATTTTAGCTGTCCTATTTCTCAGTTTAATTTAACCAATTCTTTACAGTACCTACTACATGCAAGATACACATGTAGTATCTGCATTTAGTGAGCTTTCATTCTAGTGTACTTCACACAAGCACATGTGCACAAATATATACACAGTATGATAAATATATCAGAGAGAGAAACAAAGCACTTGGGAATTTAGAAACTGAAAAATTCACATATAGCTTTAATTTAGAGGCTCAAGAAAGGCTTGAAAATAGATGTGGCATCTGGGTGTATCAATAATCATAAAAGACATCAGCACCTTCCCAATAATTTAACTAAGCAAAGAAACATCCTGATGAAAACAATGTAGGAAATTTATAGCATGTTAAAGCAATTTTAAGAAGCAGACCACTTTAGTTGAAATATAAGGCATAATTAGAGAAAATCCTGAAAATGGTGTGTTTGGACTAGACTGTAGCAGGTACTAAATAACAAATTGATACTTAGTTCTGTAAGCAATGAGAAACTACTGCCAGTTTCTGCGCTTTTCAAAGACTTTTAGTAACAGATCAAAGAATGGATTATAACAATAGGAAAATCTGTTTGGAGACTCTAAGAAAGCCTGCTCAAGTCAAGAATACTGAATACCTGAACTACCAGGTACTCACGACTATAACTCCAGCTACTTGGAAGGTGAAGCAGGACTGCAAGTTCAAGGTCAGCCTGGGAAATGTAGCAAATCAGTATCTCAGAATAAAGAAATGAAAAAGAGGTTGAGACTTTGGCTCAGTGAAAGAATACTTGCCTACCTTCCATGAGACCACAGGTTCAATTTCCAGTATCAAAAAAAAAAAGAAAAAAGAAAAAAAAGAAAGAAAGAAAATTAAAGAATAAAAACAATCACTATAAACCTAACATTCTCTATACTTTTCTCTGCTGTATTGTTCCCAGCATACTCATTATCATCTGACATTCTTTTTGTTTTACTTACTTATTTCTGATTCCCACATTTCCTCTAACCCTAACCCCCTTAAAATGTAAGCTCTCTGAAGGTCTCAAATGTTGTCTGTTTTGTTCACTACTATATACATAGTGTCTAGAACGTGCATTCCCAATGAAAGGAATATTGCCACCTAAGGGGAAAAATAGTTCTTTGGGGTATAGTAAAAAAATATATTACTCTTTTAAATATAAAGCATAGCCAGGGATTTAACTCAGTGATTTTGCTGCCTGCCTTTCGAGCACAAAGACTGGAGTTCAACCCCTGGTACCAGAAAAAAAAAAAATAAATAAAAAAAAAA
>NW_022900928.1:46419184-46433319 GCF_012274545.1 Fukomys damarensis
ATATATATATATATATGAATCATACATATACATGTAGTATATAAAATTTATATTTCCATGGGTAGAGAGAACAGCTTGAGGGGAAAATCCTCCTTAGGAACAATAATGTTTTAAAGGGTTGAAAAACACTAGTATGTATTAGACTAATGCCTGGCACATAGTAGAAGCTCAAAAGTTGAATTTTACTAATAAAATTTACTGAATAAATTAGTTAATACTGAGTGCTTGACATAAGTTAGGTACTATTCACATATTTAAAAAGATGAAATTAAAATACATTCAAAGAATTTAGCACATTATCGGACAAAAACAACAAAATTACATAAACTATTACCTTTTACCTAATAGAAGCTAGAACACAGTATAATGCCTCATAGTCATCACTGAATCCTAGTTTAGCAGTCTAGAGTTAAACATAGGATTGGAAGATTAAAGTAATGAAATATTTAATAATTTAATCCTTGATGAAGAAAGGAGTTATCCTTAATCTGACAGTCACTGCCAGAGAAAAGTTAAGATAATTTATTAAACTAAAAATTATCTCTAGGAAAGGAAACTTCCTATTTCCTTTTAGTTAGCATTGTCAATTATTAAACCATTGCTAAAAGCAGATCCTTTCCATTTTCATCCCATATGCTATGTATTATTTTATTTTATGACAATGAAAAGATGTCTACAGTTAAGTGTTTAATGATGGACCATTATATGTAACCATACTAACAAGCATTTTCATAATATGTAGCAGAGGACACCAGCAAATGGCAACAAATAAACTACTCCCCACTCCAAGTAGGACTATAAATTTAAGCTAGAAGAGAAAGAAAAATTAGGTGTCAAATCAAGGAAAGTTATTTAACCTCTGAGATCCTTAATTTCATATTGTAAAGTGGGTATAAAAATATTTTCTACTCATTTCACTGGTTAGTTATTAAGGCCAAATGAAAATGAAAATGCTAAGATGTAATAAAACTTCTGAAAGAATAGCATGAAACATCCAGCAGCCAAAAAGGGTGCCATAATGTACAAAATGAACTTAGTGTTAAAATGCTTAAGGCTTAAAAGCAAAAACACATATGTAAGGGACTAAGAAACCAAAGTTTGGAACTTTCTGGATTAATGTCATTTCTCCTAAATATACTGCATGATCCTGTCAAAATATTCACCTTTAATTCACAGCTATCTCTAACTGTTTGGTAATGTTTTTCAAGAAAGTTTATGCTTTCTAATTTTGTTTTTAAATGAACAAACTGAATAAATGCTTGTTTACCAAGAAAATATTCTAAACAAATTAAAATTCTTTAGAGATTAGGATTCACAACATATGCATTATATTAAAATGATGGAAACAAAACAGGCCAAATCTATTAACACTGAAATAAAAGGATAACTGATTTATACATAAACCTTTCAAAAGATTAACTATTATTACAAAGAACAGATGAGGAAGAGGTATAAAATATCAAAAAAGAATCTCATTTTTTACAAAAGCCTAACTGGACAAAATTTGAGCAGATGAATATAGTCCAAATATACTTTTCAAGGGCTTTTAATTTCTTAACTACTTCATAGAGAGATTTCAGGCAAGATTTTAAAGCTATGATGCTATATTCAAATTTTATTCAATCTTCCACAATATCTGCATGAATCTCTAAATGCTGCCTACTTCCCCCTCCAAACAACAGATTTTTTTCTTCAATGTATTCTTAATTGAAAAAGACAGCTATGTTTCTAAATTAAGCAATTATTCTCTAAAACCCCTGTCCCATATTTGCCAGGCTACATAAAGTGTCCTATAAAGCCTTTTGTCATCATGACTAGGCTCCAATATGGAGCAGGTAGTGGTAAGGAAATGAAGGTGTTGTCAATGAAGACATTAAAAACCGTACCTGGAGCAGTGGTAGTATTATACAAGACAATCTTGAACTTCTAATCTGAGATTCTGTAAGATCACAGGAATGAAATTCTAAGATCACATGAAGAGCTACAGTTCTAAACTGTCCCTCAAACTGAGTTAAAGACTCGTGCTTCAGGTCTTTTTGTTTGTTTGTTTGTTTAAATGGTAATGGGAATTGAACTCAGGGCATGCTGACTTACATCCTGAGTCTTTTTAAATTTTGTTTTGAGACAGGGTTTTGTTAAATTGACCAAATTGACCTTGAGCTTGATACATTTCTGCCTCATTCTCCTGAGTAGCTGTGATTACAGGTGTGCACCATCATGCTTGGCCTTCTACATCATTTCTTAACGATACTACACAAACTTCCACTGTGCAAAGGCCCTCAGCTTCATGAAAATGTGTTCTTCATTACCAATTATTGTCGGTTTTCTGTCCCAATCAAAAGTGGTTAAGAAATTACAGTCAGAATTCCCTTCTGTTTAGGTAAATCCTCAAATCTTTAAGCCATAAATAAAGAGAAAACTCCTTGGCCCTGGGCAACCTGAAAATACTAAGATTCTAAATAATGGAGAATTAAGTATACTTTCGTAACAGAAACAATCATAATACCTCAAAACGGGCAAAACATAATTTCTACTCTCATGGGTATTAACATCTTTACTCAGATAACTATGTTATGTCAAAAAATATTTTTAAAGTATTCATACACAAACACACATCACAGAAACTAATGAAGTAGTTATAGAGAGAATATTTTCTCAAGGACACAAAAACTGGTCAAAATATAATCAGTAATCTGGAATACTGTTAAGGATAATCAACTACTTTTTGTACTTATTCATGTTGATTCCTTTTCCCCATGGTACTTAGATTGCTCTTAAAATAAAACTACAATTATATTCTAATGTATTAAACTCTTTTTTTGTTTGTTTGTTTGTTTTTTGAGATAGGGTCTCACTATGTAGTTGAGACTAACCTGGAACTCACTATGTAGCCCAGGCTGGTCTCAAACTCACAGCGATCCTCCTGCCTCAGCCTCCCGAGTGCTGGGATTACAGGCACACACCACCATGCCCGACTCTGATTATTAATCTTTAAGAAAAGCAGCTAAAGATTACTTGAACATATAATTTACATTAACATATTCAAGGAACCATAATTCTTATACATGGGAAGTCATTCTCACTGTGATTCTCCTTTCTTTGACACATTCATTCTACAATAAATTACAGTACTCTCATTATTAAACAAATCAAATCAGTATAATTTAAGTGCTGACTTCTAGTCCCAGAAAACAACCAAATGAATATATGTACACACATATACCTAAGAAAGAACAGAACTTAGGTTTATAGTGAAAGTGGCAAAATATAGCACAGCACTAGTCATCCTTGTTTCTCATGACTCCGCCACTTTCTCAGCCAGAGTGAGTTTTCTTTCCACCATCCCATCATCTGACTCTTAGTCATTCCCACACATTTAACCAGTCCACTGTTATTATAACAGAATATCTTTTTCCTTAGCTACACTGTTCCTAAGAGCAGTGCTCCACACTTTTGGTATCAAAAGTTCAACTATTTCAAAGTGCAGCATTTGGGTAAACAGAGTTATATAAACTAATTATTGGTAGGATAGTAGGAATTACATCTTTATATGCTTTTCAACCTAATATCACTAAATGAGATGAGATAAAGCACTCTCCACTTTGCTGAACATTTTTGTTTTATTGGAGAGGTTTTTTGAAGTTATCAATCAGGACAAAAACTTACAAATTAAGAAAATTACATCAAACAAATGAATTTTGATACCTATGGAAAAACTCAATGTCTTATTACTACTGAAGTTACAGACAACCCTGCTAATGCATACGTCTCCAGATAGCAGGGGTTCACATAACACCTCCAAGTATTCCCATACCTCAGTTTCCTTGGAACGATCTAGGCGGAGAACATCACATCCAACTAAAGTCCTCAGCCCTCTTCCCCTCCTGCTCCCCTCACTCTTTCTTCCATCCAAGGAGCCAAACTTTCTAAATCTCCTTTATTTCTTACTGTCCTTTCTCTTCCACAAACATTTACTGACACCACCAACATACTATGCAATGAGGATAAAGCTGAAAACAATTGTCTTCAAGAGTTTTATAGGTGCCAACATGTAAGTATGTGATAATGGTAAAGTGGAAGAATGCGGATATATAAAGGATGCAATGGGAACACAAAAGAAAAACCAGAATACAGACATAGAAGTGTTTAATAGTTGACAACATGAGATTTAGAGTCACACAGACTTGTTTGTACTACTTAGCAAATAAAATCCAGGCAAGTTAATAATACCTTGTAAAAGTGTAATAAAGATCAAAAAGCATGATTCATAGAAAATACTTAGCACAAAATACTGAAATGGTAGAAAGTGTTCAACAAATAGGATTGTGGAAATAAAAGAACACTCTCATCAGAAAGGAAAATAGGATGAAACCAGGAAATAAGGGTCTCCTTTTAAAGAAGGAATTCACTAAACTGAATATACAAACTTTTATACTCAAAACTTTTAGCCAACTGATAAATTACTTAATAAAAAGCATTGATATTATGGGAGAGTTTTCTAAATACTGCATAAACACACACACACAACACACATGCACACACCTTATTCAACTGTCAAATATTCAAGCAGAAGGCTAACCCAAACTCTGACCACAATACCATGTCTGGCACCCGTATTTCTCAATGAAGCCATTAGCAAAGTATTGACCATCTCTGGTTGCACTGGTTAGCTACACTGTTAATGAAATCATTACTACTTCATTGTCAACCATACCATCACAAGGACACATTCTTCAATAAACAGAAAATAAAATCTAAACACTAACAGATACCATGAATATATTTCTATTACCCTTACTTGTCATCAAATATTTCAAAGTGCATTAAAAATATTACTTGTACAAGAATTTGAGATTAGAGATGCAGATAAACATACTAGCATATAGTCAGTTCAAAACAACATGGAAACAACTCACATATCTTTTCATGCATCCTAGTAAAGAAACACTCCCAGAAGATTTAGGAGAGGTTACATTTTTTTCTATTTCCAATTACTGCTGATCATAGTCATTACAATAAGATCTCAACCACTTGCCTTATTTAAAGTGCTTCATCTTACTGTCAGTTCAATTTTTCTTCAGTATTCCATGGAAAGAAACGATACTTATTTTTTAAAAAATGTTTTCTGTAAGTAACATCCAGAGCACTTACACAGCATGTCTGCCCAAGAATGTTAAAGAATGCCTTTTATACTGTGACCATGAATAAGTTTTAGTAGGAATGCAAATTTTGATCTCAATACTTAAAACAATGGACTACAGTGTCATAAGCACTGTTCAGGCTCTATTAGTCATTCTGTTGAAATTTTTATTTAAAAAAATAATAGAAGGCCTGCAGTGTGCACAATGTATTTGCAACACAAAAGACTTATTGTCAGAATATTTGCAGGATCTTCAAAAGAGAAAAACAACCCCACTAAAGCAAATTAATTTGCAGTTGTTTATTATTTTTAAATGTTATGACAGAACCTTGCATGTTTTAATTTAGCCAATGTATAGGATAAAAGAGATGGCATAATTAAACTTATCATCATGGCACCTGATTGATAAAAATGAGACTACATATATTCAGAAAAGCAATAGAGATCTTAGCTCTGAGATAGCCTTTGAACTGGTACTAGCTGGCTCTTTGGAAAATCCCAAGATAAAAGTGTATGTATGATCCCAAATCCAGATAAATTTGTATTATTTTATTTCCAGGTCCCTCGGTCATATCTCTCAAACTAAAAATCAGTACGTATCTGTTCATACATGAACAAATTATACAGAAAATATTTTGCAAATATGTTTCTTTCCCCACAGTATTGTTTCCTCAAAGATCTTACCTAAAAATTTAAATAAAACTTGTAAAAAAAACAAAGTATCCTACTCAAAGCAAGTATGTCCATGGGAGATGCAACTGACAACTGGGAAGTGGGAAGGAGCCTGACTCCCAGCATCAATCCCACCAGCCACCACAGCCCTCTTAAATAGCATCTTAGAATCTGTTCAAAAATCATGGATTCAAATTCAGATGATGGCTTAATTTAAACCTTATGTGGATTCACAAGCTGCTTGCAGAAGAAGAGTTCTTTATTTATTGGTTAACTGCGAGAAATGCCATACTAAATTGAAAACTGCTTAGATTATTAGAGAGGAAAGCATAATACTCTTGCTTAGATTATTAGAGAGGAGAGCACAATACTCTAAAACAAGTACTTCCATCCCAAACTGTGTGTAAGGACAAAAAAGGGTAGGGGGCAACCTGTTCAATAAACATTTCCTCAACAGACATTTTGCCCTGGACAAGTAGAAAAACTCAGAAATTTGTCTTGACAAAAGAACTCTCATGTAATCTTTTCATTACACCATATAACTCTGAATTCATTTTTAAACTTAGTAAATATTCTTTAGAACATCTAGACAGGTTCTGTTTTTGCAAGATAAGCATAATTGAGTATTAATATGTCCCTACTGTTTCAATGTACAGGAATAAAGTATAACTTTTCTGCACAAACTTCAGTCACACAAGTGACGATAGCTTTTTTCTTTTAGTTATAAAGTTAAAATATTTAGTAGGAAAAGAACATTCAATGCCCTTGTCTCTCCCCTTCACAAAAATGTTAAACTAAAAATCTTAGTATTGGCATCAGTGAATCCCATCTGTCCAAGGGGTCTCAATAATTTTGAAGACCTTTCCCTATTTACCAAATTAGTTGGTATTAGAAGTCATTATCAATAAAAAGCCATTATTTTTGTCATCCTCTATTTCTATGGTAAGGATGAGCAAAGCGTCTGGTTTTTTTTTTTTTAACTACTACAATAAAACTTTATCACAGCCCTTAACAAATGCCAAAGTATTTTCATACCCTTTATCTTCCATACCTGCTACCAATACTGGAGCTAAACTGCCTAATTCTGGTTTCTGCTACCTTGTGTGACACTGAAGAAGTTATTAACCTCTCTGTTCCACATTTTCCTCATCTGTAAAGTAGGGATAATGAGAATTCTTATACCTATAAGAACTACTACAAAGATTAAAGTCATATAACTAAATACTTCAAAGTGTGCCTAAAATATACTACTTCCTATAAAGGTGTTAGCTCTTTCTAGAAAATTATTATTAATCATATCTGTAAAGACAGGGCAGCAGATTATCATTTTTCCCTTTAAGACAATCAAAGCTCAAAGAAATTGAGATATGTACTATACTTCTAAAGATCACAATCACTCTTCAACATTTAACACTCAGATTATGGGTAGTGAAACTGAAAAATGAAGCTTTTATCCACAAGAGCTGCATTTACTTTACATATTTTAAGAGAAATGAATCAGACTTCTAAAAAAAAAGGATGCAGTAAACAAGTACACTAACTAGACAAGGTGAACCTCTCCAGGATTTAGAATTGATTTTAAATAGCAAAATGTATACCCCATGAAATTTCACTATTTCTGGTAGAAATAGTATGGAATTCAGAGTCAAAATTCAAATTCTAGTTCCATTTTTATAAGTAGGGACATCGGATGATCACATCACTTCTCTGGGCCTCAGTTACTTATCTATCAAATCAGGACCTACTTTACAGGGCTGATATGAGAAGTAATGGAAATGTGTATGTAGAACAGTCTTATTACTATCAAAACTGCACCAAAACATATTAGATTTAAAATTCCTGATTGAAATTATATTAAGACATACACTGAATAGGCATTCATTTACTTTTTTCATTAACCATTTTCTTCCTTAGAAAAAGTCTTCCATTGTAGTATTGTTTTAAATATTTATTGTGTAATTATGTAAGGTGACAGTTTGGATTACTCACTGTGATTCAAGTGAAAGAAATTAGGTAACCTGCATAGTACCTACTTTAGTATCACACACTGAAAGAAGACTCAAAAGCAGAGCATGAGAATTAAGAGAACAGATGCCAGGTATGGTGGCCCATACCTATAATTCCAGCACTCAAGAAGCTGAAGCAGGATATACACAAGTTCAAGGCCAGCCTGTGCTACATAATGAGATTGAGACCACCTGAACCCAACATAGCAAAACGTCTCAAAAAAAGGAGTTTTAAAAAAGAAGAGAACAGACTGACAATCATATGCATTTTCCTTTCTGATTTAAAATTAAAATTAGTAAACATGTCCATTAAATCACAAGGAAACTGTGGACATACACAGTACAAAGTAATCTGTAACACATTATACATGTTTTCAAAACATATCTCATAGAAACATAATTAACATCACTCTCCTTATTTACAGAATATTTTAACATACATAAAACATACACTCTTAGGAAAGTTCTTTAACTTTAGTATCAAAACATAACAAATGAAGAAGTCACACAACATAATAATGTCCCTGTTTAGAGTAACTACATTTATGATTCTGAGTCAATGGGTACAAAAAGAAAAATTTAATGCAAAGAATATCTGCAACTGCAGAATACAAGCTTGCTAGAAATAAATTAGCTATTTAAAACTAATATTTTTAGGCTGAGGGTATAACAATGGTAGAGTGCTTGCCAAGGACACGCAAGGCCTTAAGTTCAATCTCCACTAGTACAAAACAAATAAATAATATTTTTAAGCAATGTATTTAAAATGTATTCAAAATACTAAAAAGGAGTAATAGTATTTTAAGATTAAACTTTTAGTAATTTAAGCATTACAAAGTATTTCAAAAGAATTTTTTTGTTTACTAGTATGAAGTTAAGTCAGTAATTATCAAATTACACAAAACAATATAAAATATATACAATACTAAAACTAGTTCAAACCCTTATTGTTCAAAAAACCCTGCTGGGTGTGGTGGCACACTCCTGTAGTCCCAGCACTTGGGAGGCTGAGGCAGGAGGATCACTGTGAGTTTGAGACCAGCCTGGGCTACATAATGAGCTCCAGAGCAGTCTGAACTACACAGTGAGACCCTCTCTCAAAAAACCAAACCAAACCAAACAAAACAAACCCTAGAAAAATTCAGTCCCTCAGATAGACTACCAAAAATAAACTATAACAATTTAGTGTGATAAATTTAATTTAAATTATTTATGGTCAAGTTCCATCCCCCATACCAGAAGAATAAAATAAATTATGTTCTATGGATTGGTAAAGCACTAGACTGTATAAAAGAAAAGCTACTCAGAATAGTGTACTAGACAGAATCCAAAGGAAAAAATAAAGTTTTAACAGCAGTACAAGTTACCAAGCACCTATTTACCAAGCATATAAAATTTGTGCCCACTATTCCATTCAAAAAGTGAAATCAGATCCATCTTTTCAGAAGCATAAAACTTAAAAATCTTAATAGAAATAATATGGGTATAAAAAACAAAGTGTTTTTTTTTCTACACCAAAGTCAGACAATATCTGACTTAAAGGTGGAGAAACAGTACATGCTTTTCATGCTTATAATCAATATGGGATTTTTTGGTCATTTTTCAGTTACAGTGATGGATTGGTTATAATTTTACTTACATATGGTATTCAAGGAGGTTTTTATAGACATGAAACACAATGAAGCTATCTGGCCCAATAAAAAATGATTTGAATTGATAAAGTCTACAAATGAAGTGTTAGATTAAGCACTAAATACCTCTGTGCCTTTGGAAGAAAAACCATTAATATTTCCTAGCCTTCTAACATTTATTATGCCTTTTGGTAAATTATTAAAATTTTCTAGGTCTGTTCCCTCATCTGCAAACTTTCAGAGCTGGATCAGACCAAAAAGCATCAGGCTCAATGCTTCTCAAACTTTTAAGTGCAGGTCCTTGGGCCTACTCCCAATGATTGAGAACCTAAGCTGCTAACTGAGTTGAAACTTAAGAAGCTAAATGTTTCCTAAGCACCACATGTAATTTAAATATACAGGCAGAAACACTAGCTGAACAATCTCTTATGTTCCTAACAAAAGAACTGGTCTCAGTGCCAAACTCTTAGGAACTCAGGATCTAGCAGATCCACATGTACAGGACAAAGTAAATACTAAACAAAAATTATAGAACAAAAGAAAGGGAGAGAGAGGTCAGGTATGTATGGGGGTAGTATTTGCTAGTTAAGTGGTCATATTTTGGGCCAAGAAACATACAAAAATGGTAGCAAAATTAAACTGGGGTACAATACTCAACATTCATCAGCAGCTCAAAAACAAGGATTTCAGTCTCTGTACAAATACAACTTTAAATATAACATGAGCCTTATTATTCTCTTCTCAAACAAGCTGCAAAATACTAAGGCAGTAAACAATATAGTATGATGTGTAAGCCAAAAAAATTTTTAAAGAAAATTACTGGATGACTAAAAAAAAATTACTGCTTTTTCCAGGTAGAAGAAAACACAGAATTTTAGGGCAGGGATTAATTAAACTTTGAAGTTACTGATTACTAATATGCACAAATTTCATTTGGCATAATATAAGGATTCTAGAAATACTGTTTACAATTAATTTCTATCCATTTTGTTGCATTTTCCCATTCACTTACATTATAATTTTTGAGATGTTTTATCTTCACTTCTGATGATCTTCAAATGCCAATGGCTCTTAACACATTAACTGTAAATAAACACAAAGGAGCTTAAGGGAATTCAGATATGTATTTAAGGAACCCTGGTATCACCTATTCTAAATTACTGTAATGTGTGGAAGGCAGAAGGGAAGGAACGGAGGCTTTGGTATTATTTACCTGTTTCATAATTTATCTGATCTTCAAAATGAAAAACTTTCTTTTAAATAAAAATTATATTACCCTCATAATTATCAGACACAGAATAAAAACACCCTATTTTCTCTCTGAAGAACATTCAACACTAGAGAAAATTCTCTTGAATGTGAACTCCCAAACTCTTACTGCCTTATTTATCTTCCTTCTTCTGCATAAAAATATGTCAAAAAGACTCTACATCACTACCATCCAATCAATCTGCCCTGGGACTGCCATCAAACTATAAACATAGGTCTAGACATGGGGCACCAGATCTTCAGGCAAAATCAGCTCTTTAAAGCACATAAATCTTAAAGTGAAACAGACCTGGATTCAAATGTCAAACTATTCTCTCTAGTCTTCAGATTTCTTATATGTAAAACGTGAAAAGCAATACTACTATACAATCATGAGTATTATGTGTGAAAACATACAGAAGGAATTTAGCACCTTACTCAGCACATAAGCCCACAATCTATGTTAACTGCTATTTTTATATTATGTATTAAAATTAATCTGTTGATTTATTACTATAACAACTAGGATTTGGAAAGCAAGCTTATCTCAGGTGTTTCAATATTTAGTTACTGCCTTAGGTATACTGGAAGAATATTTCTCATATTAGTAACAGGATATCTGCACCATACAAAAATTAGTTTTTACTTTTGCAAGTATCTTTACTGAATTACAAAAAATTAGTACAAAATAATTATTATAACTATTAAGGACCAGTTATTTCCCCTTTTACTAATGCACAAACTCCTGATAAAACTCTGCATGAACAACACCTCATTTGCTGTTGTACAGAAAAAGCAATTCTGCTGAGAAGAGTTGGATGTATTTATGACTTAAGTTTATTAAGCTCTCTGAGTATGATTAATAAATTGTCCTATCAATCCAGAAGACTTATCTACCCTTCTCTACCCATTTCCAAAAATTAAACACCTTGTGTTCGAAATTACATATTTAAACTATTAATATTTAAGTCAGGTGCATGAAACACTGGTATCTCTGGATTTTCAATAAAATTTTTAGTTCAACAACATAAAAACAAACATGAAATATGTTGACAGAAGCATTTATAAACTAACATGGCAAAAGACAGCCAAGTTTATTTCCCATATGGAGAGCACATGCTTAGAACTGAAACAACAGAAAAGTAACAAAGTAGAACCTAATGCAGTACTCTGGGAGGAAATAAAACACATATATATGATTGTGAAATGGACAACAAACCAGAGAAAGTGAAAAGTCATTACCACCACTTTGCCATGCAATTTCTCAAGCTCTTCAAATGAAATATAAAAATGAAATAACACAGTTGATCATTCCTCATTTGATTTTTATTTGCCTGGCATGTAACCATCTAGCTATATTACCTCTATCACTTTCACTTCATACTTCTAGATTAGGATTATGAAAATCTGGCCCAACTAATAGTACACAAAAAAGTTAAATTCAAGACTTCTCTGTTTCAAAATACAGGTCTCACCAGATGTGGTAACACATACCTATAATCCCAGCACTTCAGAGGCTGAGGCAGAAGAATTGCATAAATTCAAGGCCAATCTGGACTAAATAGCAAGTTCAAGGACAGCCTCAATTACATAGTGAAACCTTATCTCAAAAAAAAAAACAACAAAAAGCGAAATACAAGTCTCTTTTTCGGTTTACCATAATATAGCACCTCTCTCCTTCAGCGTAATTATGTAATTATTACTTTGGTCATCATATCTGCAAATCCAAAAGTGTCTCTGGTATAAATGAAATGTCCTAGATTTCAACTGGAAAATTTCTTTATTTTTAAATAATTCACTTGCATACTATCAGAGAAGCTGACTGTCTCCAATACCCATTCTCATCTATTCCTTAGTAACAGTCTCTAATTTTTAGCTCAGCAGAAGGCTTTATGGAAAAGATTTCATGTCTTAGTCTCTCGTGAGGCTATTCATAAACATTGGACCTTACAAGTGTCAACAGGGTGTAAGCCTGAAAACTGTATGTGAGTACCAAAAGTGTCCTTAAAGAGAAGTATTATGTCCTTTTTTACCTTTCCCATGAAGAAGCAATAGCTAAAGCTCAAACAGTAATTTTGGTTCATGAGGTTAACTGTAATACTTAGATCCATTATATCAGATCTGTATTTATCTAACTAAATATCTCTTGTTTTAAAACAGTGTTAGTCTGGATTTTCTGTTATATTCAGCTAAATGTGAAACCTAAAGTAAGGGCTAAGGGTATAGCTCAGTGGCAGAGCATTTGCCGAGCTTGTACAAGGCCCTCGGTTCAATCTCCAGCACAGCAAAAAAAACAGACTTTTCCAAATATGAATACTTTTTTTGAATGTTTTTTGAAGCTTATATGTTAAAGGATATGCTAAGTTCATTTTTGTTATATTTAAAACAGTACAGTATCTACCCTTATTTAGTCTAAATTAAAAAGTATTTAGGGCCAGGGATTTAGCTCAGCAGTTCCGCCGCCTGCCTTGCAAGTGCAAGGACCCGAGTTCGATCCCCAGTATGAAAGAAAGAGAAGAAAGAAAGGAAGGAAAGAAAGAATGAATGTATAAACCCAAGAGTAATTCATATAAAAAAAAGAGTATCTGAAAGAATAAAAAGGCATCAGTGGTTACTGCCACAGCTCCTAAGTACACACTTAGTCAAAGGAAGAAGAATGACATCTGCTCTTCAATGGTATAATGATGACAACATTGATATAACTACAGATAAGCACAAATACAGTTCTGTATAATAAAGCTAAGGAAAAGAAATTGAGGTTACTATTTTCATTAAGAGGGCATCTTTCATTTTTATAATCTGTACTATCATTTCTTTTTTTAGAGTTCCATTTTTAATATAACTTCCTGTGGAAAGCAGGCTTATAATATGATCCCTTATCCCTGACTCATTAAGAGTTTTTAATACTATTCACTTATTCAAAAATATCTTAAGACACATAGCAAGTGTTCTGCATATGCAAAACCATTTTCCTTAAAAGGAAAAAAATATTCCACACTAAAATTTTGAGAGTTTCCACCACTCATATGCTGAATCACATGCAGTCTTTGGCTCTGGTAATTCTGAATATAATAGTACTAACTTGGAAGTTTTCCAAAATAAGCTTAACTGCTTTCTGGACATCAGTATCCGGGTTATTTCCTTCCTTGGGCACAATCCAGGCTTTTCTGATTCAGTAATGGCATCCTAGAATTTTTTAATAACACATTTTTTAAAATGCTTGTTACCACTAATGTATTTCATTAAGAATCTATTTTTGAGAAAAGGCCTAAAACTTGTACTTTTTATTTGTATACTCATAACTGAGGGGAAAAAAAAAAACCTCAGGAAGTTTTGGTTACAGAGTACATATATAGGGCCAGGGAATTTAGCTCAGTGGTACCACTGCCTGCCTCGCAAGAGCAAGGACCCAAGTTCAATCCATGGTACAAAAAAAAA
>NW_022900928.1:46433415-46452325 GCF_012274545.1 Fukomys damarensis
ACAAAAAAAAAAAAAAACACACACACACACACACACACACACACACACACACACACACACACACATGGTAGCACTTGTTTGCTATAATCTCAGCACTCTGGGAGGATGAAGCAAGAGAATTACAAGTCCCAACTACCCTAGGCTGGGGACATAGTTCAATGTGGAGCCCCTAAATTCAACCCCTAGTTTAAAAAAAGTTAGATATAATAAACGCACAAACAATGACTTTTACCATCTACAATTTCAGTCAATATGTTTACAAAAATAAATTTTATAATGCTTTTAACATAAACCTTAACTTAGTCTGTTTCAATTAATGCTGATAGAGCTATGAAGCACCAATTAGCAAAAGACCCAAAGCAGTGGTTCTCAAACTTCAGCATGTAACAGAATCACCTAGAAAGCCTGCTAAAGTACAGACAGTTGGTCCTCACCCCAAAATTTTGATTCAGGTCTGAGGTAGGGTCTAAGAATTTGCATTTCTAACAAATGCCCAAGGGATATGGATACTACTTGTCCAAGGACCACAGTTCTTCAGGAACTACTGATCTACACTAACTAAACACTATCAATGATACCAAGAGGAGCGAATGAAAAAAAGTATACAGAACCCAACCTCAGCATCAGTATAAACTTGCACACTTTTGAGTAGTAATTAATCTGTTTCAAAATCATTTCTAAAAAATCTAAACAATAATTACTGATTATTTCACAATAATATTGGATTGTATACAAGAGAATTTTCAAGTTTTTTTATGGATCATGGAGTACTAAAATCCAATATAGTAAAAGTAATTTTTAGATTACTGACATATTTAAGGTTGTAGTAACAATGCCAAGATTATAGATTCAATCTGGTAGCTTCACCTAGTCCTGCAGTTACACTAGTCAGAAGATGTGATAGGAAACACCATGTTAAGGACAAGAGTGTTTGCCCATATTCAAATCCATCACCTCTAATCCAAAATCCTATTTCCCACCAACATGTCACCTTGTAGTGACCTTGAAACTAAAGATGAGATCTTGCAACAAAATGTATTTGAGAAATCTTGAAAATTGTTACCTCTTTATAAGTATAATTAAAATTCAAAGAAACAGAAATCAAGGATTTGCAATTTTCAGAAAATTTTAAAGAAGACATAATTAGTTGGGGACTATTTTGAGCATGTACACTTTCCTCCTTTTTAATATAAATTAAATATAATTATGGGATACTCATAAATGATAATAAATGTATCAACTACATACCAACTGACAAAACAAAAATAGTCTAGGACAAATAAGTAGTGTCCAGAATAACTACAAAATGAGGATACACAATGGATAAAAGAAATATGCATTAAACAGAAATATCTGACAAGGTAAATCAAGAGAAAAAGGGACTAAGACAATCAAGATAGGAAATGAAGAAGTCAGAATAACCTCAGCATATGACAGGACTGGGCACAAAAAAGATAAGACAACCAAAAAATCTCAGAATATCAAGAAGCTTTATATATAAAATTAACATCAGATAGGCATTGTGGCACATATCCGTAATCCCAGCTACTAGGAAGGCTGAGGCAGGAAGAGTACAAGTTCAAGGCCAGACTAAGCAATTTAGCCAGACCTTGTCTCAAAATGAAAAGAGAGGGCTTATGATGTAGTTCAGTGCTCCCTAAGTTAAATCCCCAGTACTGCAAGAAAAAAAAAGGAAAAATTATCTTCATCTTCAACCTGAAATTGTAATTGTGCAGACCAAATTCAAGAGAAGAAAACATTTTTAATTCTTTGATGGGAGTATCAAATAAGACTAGCAGTGAGTATTCTGTCAACAATGCTTTATTTTGATGTTCACAGAGCACCCATTCTTATTCTACCATCTGAATATGCACAGTAAAAAGCAATCAATAAATCTACTCAAAGCAGTACATTCCATAATACGAAAATGAAAAATGGAGAGCTAGACTAAGATGGGAAAATACTGCCAGTACAGTATCAAATTCTGCCATATAACTTGTTATAGGTCTGAGGCCACATCCACTCTGGCTCTTACATCTGGCTTACAATAGTGTTTTATTTATATTCCATATAGTCCAAATTACATCAAGAATCAAAGCAAGACCAACAAGAATGAAATCATGGACTACATAGCTAAATTATCAGTTTGCTGAGTGAACCTTTTCAAAACTGCATGACTGGACATGGTGAAAAATGGACAACAGGCAAGACGTATAAGAGTTGCTAAATGGTTTGCTAAAGTACGTCAACAGCAACAGGACTAACCAAATACTAGTTTTTTAAAGGACAAGATGACATTAACTGCAACTGATTAGAAAACCACTGAGTATCATAGAAAGAATGAAACTTCTCTTTTGTGACCAAAGGCATCAAGTTTAAGATGACCAAGAAGGCAACATTAAAAGAAACAGCAATTCTGAAAAGAAAACAAACACATATCAAACACATTTAGTAGAAACTGCAGACTGCCCAACAGTCCTTCATCCAATTTCCGTAGTGTGTCATTTTCAAAAAACAATGGGCAACCAAATGGGTTGCTATAATATTTTTTAGATTTATGTTCCTATTTCCTAGAAAGGCTTAAGATATCAATTAACACATTTAAATATCACACATAATATTTCAACTGAGTTTATCTTATGACAGAATTACTGAAAGAAACTAAAGATAAATATATTACCAACTTTTGTTACAAATTTCAAGTTTTTTGCTAAGCTGAAGAGAAAGATATAGTTAAACAGTTTCCATTTTCTTTTCTTTCTTTCTTTTTGTTTTGTTTTGTTTTGCACTGGGTATTGAACTTGGGTCTTTGAGCTCATTTGCATGAACAATTTTCCTTGTAAACTCGGCAAAAATTTATTTCAATGTATTGCATAACACATTCTGTGACATACTGAACATTACTAACTACAATGTTGCAAAAGACAATTTTCTAATTTAGCCTCTGTATAAAAACAAAAAAATATAAAAATAAGCTACAATTTAAGGGTAACGGTACTGTGAAAGACTGGGGTGACATAGTCCAAAGCATTAACATTCTGCTTTGCTGTAAAATTTTTTTAAATCTACATATAGACTTAACATAACTACTAGAAACATTATAGTACATTCTGGCAGTGTATTAGACTCATTTGTGGTTGACTGTTAGACTAAATTAAGTTTCAAGTTAAGCTTTCGAACAAGGGTATATAATAAAGCTTTTATATGTTAATTAAAGAAAGTGCCACACACAGGTATGATGATTAATAAAAGGTATGAGCCAGGCATGGTGGTGCTCAACTGTGTACTCAACACTCCAGGAGGCTGAGGTTCCAGCCCAGCTGGGCAACTTATTAAGACCCTGTCTCAAAACTTCAAAAAATAATAATAATAAATAAATAAAGTGCTGAGGATGTAGCTCAATGTGAGTCCTGAATTCAGTCATCAGAATTAAAAAAAAAAAATTAGAATAATATAGCTCCTATACAGTAAATATCAAATATATGTTATTTCTGTGTCTTCTAGGGAAAGACATGAAAGCGGTATCTCTTATGTAAGAGTCATATTTTTGTCCATAGACAAAGCTAATCAAAATGCTTTCTAGTTGTTTTCTCAAATTCCTATCAGTAACATTTTTTAAAACTTAAAATATATATATATACTTTAAGTTTGCTAGGGTATCTTTTTTAAGAAATGAATGAAAGTGGCACAGCTGGGTGGGTACATTAGTTTTTAGTTATAATATGTATTTTTCGTATTCAAAATCTAAATCAAAGGTTTTCTGTAAAAGTAACTGGTAATAACATGTTCATTCATCTTACTAAATATTGTCATTAAGGGAAAAAAAGTCAAATTTTAGAATTCCAAGAGACTATACAGATTTTCTCAACCAACTTCCATATTTTTAATGAGAGGTACAGATTTAGAAAGGTTAAAGGACAGACCAAATAATTAGCTGATGTTAGCATGAAAGTCCCGATTTCCCTTCTAGTACTTTGTTCTAATACTGTATATGATGCTACCTCTTGTGATTCAGAGTAACTTCTCTCCCTTGGGTGAGAGAACTACTAGCTGCCTCATCCATTCTCTTTCTATTACATTATATTCTGAGCCACAGTTGTCATCTACACTTTCCCATAAAATCATAATGTTCCAACTTGTTTTGTGAAAGGATTTTACAGCTGTGTATATAAATCCCTAACTTTCTAAATTTTACAGTAATAAAAAATACTCGAATGTACAATAAACATAATCAAATACAAAGAAAAATTCTGTCCTGAACAACACAATGAGCAACTTCAGAAGACTGAGCTCCTATAACATGAGCCCTCTATGTTTTGACGGGAAATACGAGGCTGATTAAGATATGGTCCTTGCCTTGAAGTAGCTTATAACCTAGTAAAGAAGACAACTAAGTCAACAATTAAATGTACTTAAGGACTCTGAAAAAAGAATGAACAAGGAGTGATGTTTGCATATAGGGAAAGAAGCGAATTTAAAATGATGAAATCAGTCAAAGGTTCGTCAAAGACGTATTAAACACCACAGGAAAAAATATTTAGCAGAATACAAAAAATAATTTTAAAGACTGAGTAATTATTTAAGAAAAAAAAGTACGTCCTCTCATACAGCAATTTAGTCCAATAACTATTAAGATTACTGGGAAATAACACGTTTTTCATTGTAGCTGCATAACAAATTTTTATTTGACTATTTGAAAACCAGAGAAAAGGATTGTATCTAACACTATATCTAGGTAATATTCAAAATAGTTCTCTGTAAAGGTGTATACAGAATTCCCCCATCAGGTAAAAGAGAAATGGCAACCTGGAGAACCGGCAGCTCACAAAGGAAGAAAACTACTCGCTTTGCTTCCTTAAACTAATCCATAGAGATTTACTCAGATTCTTTGATACTGACTTTCAAGATTTAGAAAAACTGCAAGATTTACAACAGCAGAACAAAGGGGAAAATTTTTAGTTACATTTTTAGTCAAAACTGGGGGATGGGGAAAAAAAATCAAAGTGAAGGAGAAAGACCAAAAGGGATAAGTGAAGCAATGAGAACGAACGCAAAAGGTTGGACAAGAACCCCCAAAACAGATTTATGAAATGATGGAACACTGAAGGATTTTTTTTTTTTTTTTTAAAAAAAGGGGGAAAAAAAAAACAGGAAAAAAAAAAAAAAAAGGAGGGGGGGGGGGGGGGGGCCAAAAAAAAAAAAAAAACTTGAGAGGGATCAAGGAGAAAATAATGAACTGGAGCTACCTCGACCAGGGAGAAACGAGACTAAAGAAAGGCAGAGGAGCCAATAAAGAATAGAGTTTTAACCACCTTTTCCTCACCCTCTATGCCCGAGAGGGAGAAGAGGTGATTTCCAAGTCCCGGGGAAGGAACTCTGGCGCAGCACGCAGGAACCAGAAGCCGCGAGTTGGGGCACCCTCCGGCGGGTCCCTGGCCTTCTCCATCCCCCTCAGACGTTGGGCGGGGCCCGGGCGTCCTGGTTACCTGGACAGGGAGTCCACGCTGGGCGGCCGAGCCACCGCGGGCTGGGAACCGAGACTCTCGCAGCTCGAGCTCTTCTCCATGACGCGGCAGGGAGAGCCGGAGAGAAGGGCTGAAGGAACCTGCTCGGCTATCGCGCAGGAGGGCCAAGGACTGAGTGCGAAGTGTGCCAGGCGGGGGCCGAAGTCAGGCCAGCGCGGGCCGGGGAGGGAGACCGGAAGCGGCCATGTTCGCCCAGACTGCACCGCGCCCGGAGCTGCCCCGAAACCCAAGACCCCGCGGCGCCCCTCGACGCTAGCGACGCGCAGACTCTGTTCGTCCGCTCTTCCCCGCCCCTGGTGCGGACTTTGGGCTGGCGGAGAGGTAGGCTGCGGCTGTCGGGGAGAGAGGCTTCGGTGTGAGGAGAGGGACGTGGACCCGGGAGGGAGGAGAAATTCTAGAAATAATGAGAGAACTCTAGAATTTCAGGAGAAGAAAGAGACTGAAGGATTTAAAGGCATGGAGATGGCAGAGTAATGAGAAGAAAGTGGGTAGGCGGTGGGACAAAGAGACCAAACGCGGGCGGTGGGGGAGGGGGTGGCAAGGAAAAAGGAGCAAAAGGGTAACTTAAAGGATGAGAAAAACAGAGATGAAATGGCGAAAAGTAAATCAAATAAGGGACTGAAAATAATGATTAGAGGGTAGGATGGGTTTCGTGAAGGTCACTGTAGAGCCACGCAAACATGGATTCAAATTCTAGCTCTATCAGTTAAAAAAAGGAAAAAGATTTAGCTTTAAAGATTCGATGAGTTGCTCAAACATGCCTAAAACAATGCTTGGTATATAGTAAGCACGAAGATATTAACCAGTAGCGTTACCACCTACCCCTGAAGGGTTGATAGGATGGAATGGACAATATAACAAATTCATTTAAATGGTAGCTGTTTTGAAGGGAAGATTTGGGAAGGATGGCAGATCAGTAAGAAGTGGTTGGTAGAGGAAGGGTAATAGGCAAAGTATGCTATAAGTAGGAGAAGAAAATAATGCTCAAAACTCTTCGACCTCTGGCCAGCGTTGAAGAAAAGGCATAGGGCAAGCTGAAATTTTTAGGCCTACTAACTTGAATTGTATGGGATTGTATGGCTCGAAAATGTCTAGAGGAAAAACACTTCAGCATTAATTCATTGTCTGCAGCAAGAAAGGTGGAAGAGGAAATGGAAAGGGAGCTGAAAAAAAAGGCACAGATATGCTACTACTGAATGTAGTGGTTTTGAATAGAGGACAAACTTAGCCGTCCACTGCCCTTTAAAATTCCCTTACAAAGCAGGAAGGGACTGTGGAGAGATAGAACTGTTAGAATAGGAACTGGGTAAAGGGAAAATGTTTCTGCTAGTGATTTTTTTATTACAGAGGACACAGGATACAGAAAGGAATTTTTCTAGTTTAGACAATTTTCATGTATATAAAATGCAAAGATTATGCAAAAAAGTCAGTCCTTTAAAAACTTCCTTGGTAGGATAAATATAAAATTAACTTGAACTAGACGTTAATTTTTACTGTACAATTGATTTTAAAAATCTTAAACTGCAGTTCTGTGAAATACTAACTCGCAAATAGATTCCCAGAAAAAAACAAACTAGCTTAGTTGTACTCAACATAAGCTAGAGAAGGTATTAACGAATGAATATGTTTAACCACAAAGAGTTTAGCCTTTTTCCATATTCTAGATTGGCAAGGACAGATAGCAAGGTATTGTTTCTATCGCTGTAATTTGTACAAAGACCCAAACTGCTCTGAGAGACAAAGAAAATAGGTCCTTAGGAAAAAAACAAAACAAAACACTAAAACAAGCATAAATCTGTACAGTGATTCATGGAAGAATTTACTTACTGCTTCTCCATCCCTACCTGCCTTCCAAACTTCTGATTATCACCTGATGGTTTGACTTGGATTTTTCAAACTGTATGGAAACTGAAGAGCTTTTGAATAGGAGACCCACATACTTTGTTCTACTCAGTTTATTTCTAGTATCGTGTTAAGCACTTAAAACCTGCCTGATGATGAATGATTTGTATATGGACCTATCTAGTGATTAATGAGGAACAATTATTAGTCAAGTGGAGAAAGTCTGGTATCAGACAAGCCTTCACTGCAGTGCTCATTCTTTGACTAAACTTATTGTATACTAGTGACTATTCCTCTGAAATAAAAACCTAGTTATGGTTTAGGTCCAGAATGTCCCCCAAAACTCTCATGCATGCTAGGCAGGACTCCTCAAAGCTGATTAACCATGGAGTTCTATACTCTTCAGCAGATATATCTACTAATGAGTTCAGTATCTGAGTGTGTTAGGAGGTGGGCCTGGTTAGAGGAGAGTCACTGGGGGCCTTATCTAGAAGGGTGTGGCTCCCTCTCCCCCTCCTGGCTCTGCTTTCTGCTTCCTGGTCACCATGTATGAGCAGATGTCCCCTCATGGACCCTTCACCAGGCCCTCTCTACCTTGGAGGCAGCCAGTAATGAAAAGAACCAACTGAAATTATGAGCCAAAAGAAGCTCTTCTTTAAGTTGTGGGTATTGGGTATTTTGTCCCAGTGACAAGAAAGTGACTTAAGACATACATGTAACAGGTTGCTTTTCTCTACACAGAGAAACAGAGGAGGTTCTCAGTAAATAGGCCTATTGCTATGATTTGTTTCCTACTGAATTTAGTGCTTTACCATTAACCCAAATATAAAATAGCAACATCAGGATGAAAAACAAAGAATACGTTAGCATGATCTGAAAGTTATGTTGCTGAACATAACTGCTGATATGTTGGCTGCTATGCCATATACTCAAGAGAAATCGACTTGATTAGCACTATCTATAGATCAGTTGTGCGCTCCCCCCACAAGTTCTGGAGATTGAACCCAAGACCTTTGCCCTGAGCTACATCCCAGCCCTTTTTAAAATGTTGTAGAGTTAGAATTTCACTAAGTTGTAAAGTTACCCAGATTGGACTCCAACTTTCTGTTCTCCTGCCTGGCCCCCCAGAGTGCTGGGATTATAAGAGAACACCATGACACACTTCATCCTAGTCTACATCTAATGAAACTTTTGCTATAGTCAATTGATAGTCTAGGTACAGCTCACATTAAATGGTTAACTTTAGCCCTTCCCTGAAGTTATTTTTCTTTCCTTTAATCTAGGTCTGTATTTCTCAAGCTGTCGTAGAAAAAAAAAACTAGTATCTTGTTTTTAATTTCCATCACTAATCAGTACATTTTAGTATATAAAAAATTAATCATCTGAACAATAAAATTTAAGAAAAACATAAGCATGCAATATTTAAGGCCCCCAAATTTTATTACATTTAATAAATGTAGTAAATACTCTAAAAATTCATAGAAAATTTTAAACACTTGGCCCCAATCTGTTCTCATCTCCTCAGGGGTAGATAATTAACATATCACATATGAACACTGACTGTGGGACCACAACTTGAATAGGACTGTTTTTGACCTATGGTTTGGTATTTGTCAGTCTAACAAAGGCTACTTGGATGAAAATAAGGAAATAAATATCTAAAACATAATATTTAAAAACATCATGTATACATAAGCCTTTAAATTTATTATCTGTAGCATTCTACCCTTATCTATGGTTTCACTTTCCACAATTTCAGTCAACCATACTCAACCACATTCTGAAAATATTAAATGAAAAATAATTTGAAATAAACAATTCACAAGTTTTAAATTGCTCACCATTCTAAACAGCGTGATGAAATCTCATACCATTCTTCTTCTTCTTGTCAAGAATGAGAATCATCTCACCAGGCAGTAGCCTTCTCCTTTATCATGTAGACTGTGGTAGTATCAGTATTGCAGTGTATGTATTCAAAAAACCCTGATATAGTAGCCTAATGTTATGTCACTATGCCTCTGTCGCTTACCTCACTGCATCTCACCGTGTGGACATTGTATCATCACATGTCATCATAAGAAGAAGGGTAAATACAATATAATCAGATATTTTTGAGATCATCTTCATATAACTTTTATTATAATATATTGTAATAATTAGTCTAATTACTAGTTATTGTAACCTTACTGTTCCTAATTTATAAGCCAAACTTTATCAGAAGTGAGTAGATACAGGGAAAAGCACAGTATAAATAGGGTTTAGTACTACTAGTATCTGTGATTTTGAGAGTGATTTCCCTAGAGGTCTTAGAACTTACCCCCTTGGATAAGGGTGATTACTATACATCTAAAATTTTAATTTTTTAATAGTTTCATTTAAGAATTTCCACTTCTAGCTGGGAGGTACAAGCTCCTAAAACTATTTTATTAGGTAACAATTACAAACTTTAGACAAAAATTTTAAAACACCCAAGGATTCAAGAAAGTAAACAGAAGCAGACCAAGTCAAAACTGTTTGCTCCAGTATATTTCCATAAGCTTCTTGATTAGATTCCTTTCTAGTCTGGAAGTCCCTTAAATAGTAAGTCACCATATTATTGATTATATATATTTTTTTATGGTATCAGGGATCAAACTGAGGACCTTGCGCTTGTGAGACAGGCATGGTGCCACTCAGCTAAATCCCCAGCCTAGATTGGCAAATTATGCTGATTATGTAAGTCACTCTGCAATCTGTGCATATTTTTTCACAAAATTAGAATTTCCCAAATGTATTGTAACCCTGTAATACACCTGCAGAATTCTTGTTATTTTTTTATGGTATCAGGGATCAAACTGAGGACCTTGCGCTTGTGAGACAGGCATGGTGCCACTCAGCTAAATCCCCAGCCTAGATTGGCAAATTATGCTGATTATGTAAGTCACTCTGCAATCTGTGCATATTTTTTCACAAAATTAGAATTTCCCAAATGTATTGTAACCCTGTAATACACCTGCAGAATTCTTGTAAATATCTCTCTAAGAATTCTTACTATTAAATATTGCCTGTAAAAAAAGCAAAAGAATTGCATATTGACTCACTCCATGAAGTTATGATGAGATCCTATCAAGTACAATTATGCCCACCATAAAGACATTTTTTAAAATGACTGTGAATGTAGCTCAGTGGTAGAGTGCTTGCCTAGCATGCACAATGCCTTGGGTTCAATTCTCAGTACCACACACATTAAAAAACAAGCATACAAACAAAAATCAGGATTTACAATTCCTAACAATATGACAGTGTGATGGGATGTGTTCTTCCCCAACTCAATTGTGATTATATAGGAACTGGAAAAATTACATAAAAACTCTGAGAAATGTTTTAAGAAAGAAAATGTACCTGGAGCCTACTAAAGGATGAAGAATAGCAATTCATATAGAAACTAAAGAAATATATTTTAAATGTTTCTGGTTTTCTTAACTGCACATTACCAACACTAGATCATTTTCCAGCCACTTCTGCAAGAAAGCCAGAAAGAAGGAATGGCAGGGCAACCACAGGGTGGAGCTTTTGCCATCTGGAGTAAGAGAACCAGTGCAAATAAGTATAGGAAGACAGGAGATTTCAAGTATTTCCATCTCTTCAGCTTGCTCTATACATTTAAGAGGGCTAGTTTATTACAACTGAGGGAAATAGTTATCACAAGACAACAGTTCATTAGGCTGAGGCACAAGAAAATTCCTTGAGGGTCAGTTATTTAAAAAGGGATGAATTATAAAGACAATACAAAACAGTAAATGAGGACTTCAGAATCTAGTTTAAATGGCAGAATGAATTCAGTCAAAGAATAATTAGTAAGCTTGACACTCAGGTAGAGTGACATGCTTATAAAACACCAAAAACATGGAAAAAAACGAACAAGGAAAATTGAGAGATACGGAGGGAGGGAGGAAAAAAATGTCAACACCAAAATACTATGAGACTTAGTATGGAGATGGAGGAAGTATTTAAATAATTATTACTCAAAATTCTCGTAGAAGGATAAAAGGCTACAGATTAAAAGTGCTCACAGAGCTTCAAACTGTATGTATAAATTCCATGCTTTCATATATTACAAGAAAATAAAAGATTAACAAAGACAAAGATAAAACCCTAAACATTTCTAAAATAAAAAGCAAACCATTTAAAAATGACAGAAGAATCAGATTTCAACAGTAACACTATTTGTGATAATATGGAGGAGTTCATGCACAGCAAAGGAAACCACCAACAGATGAAGAGACAGCCTACGGAATGAGAAAACAGTTTTGCCAGCTACTCCTCAGATAAAAGACTAATATCTAGAATGTATAAAGAACTAAAAGCAACAAAAAAGTTAGACCCTCCCCAAATTTAAAGCCCCAACTAAAATGATCATCTGAAATGAATAGATACTTCTTATATGAAGAAATGCAAATGGCCAATAAATACATTAAAAAGTGTTCAACATCACTGGCCATTTGAGAAATGCAAATTAAAACAACATGAGATTCCATTTTATTCCAGAAAGAATCGCTACCATCAAGAAATTAAGTAATAACAAATACTGGTGAGGCAGTGAGAAGAGGGAAACACTCACTTTTCAATTGTTGATGGGACTGTAGACTGATACAACGACTATAGAAATCAGTATGGAAAATTCCTCAAAAAACTAAAAATAGAAATTCAATTTGACCCAGTATTTCCCTTCTAGTATCTTCCCAAAAGAGGTAAAGCTATCATGCCACGGTGATGTGTACATACCTGTGTATATACTGCACAATTCATAATAGCTAAATCTTGGAAGCAGCCTATCTGTCCATTAAGAGATGAATGGATAAAGAAAATGTAGTATTTATACACTGTGGAGTATTACTGTGCCATAAAAAGGATGAACTTGAGTTATTTGTAGAAAAATGGATGCACCTTGGAATCACAATGTTAAATAAACTAAATCAGACATACAAGCTTAAATATTGCATGATTTCTGTTGTATATAAACTTTATATATCACTAAATATGAAATAAAAGACAGTAGGAAAAAAGATGAAAAAAAAGATTATAATCCAGCATGGACAATATATTTAAAAGTGTATCTTAATAAAATTTTCTTGCATGTTTTATGCATTCTTTGGCTTATTAATCTGGTTTTCAATCTGTATATATAAAAATTAACTTTATAAGGTAAGTAAATGAATTTGATGCTAGAAAAATAAAGGATAGAGGAAAGGGGGAAAATAAATGTGTTATGTACATGTAACAATTCTTTACAGTGGATGTAATCATTACGTACTACAGATATGAACTAATAAAAAAATGCAAAAAAAAAGAAGCTTTTGATGGTGTTCAAGGCACACTATACCAAGTTACAGCATATAAACTCTACGAGTTTGATAAAACTGCAGAAACTGGAAAGTTAATTATGTCATCCTCCCATTCCTCTTCTCTGAAGTAGATCATAAAAACCTAAGAAGGATTTTCTGAACTTCCCCTGAAACAAGTCATAAAACCTTTGCGTGAAAGGTGTCCTCTTCATACCTAGAGTATGCCTGGATGTTTCCTTATATGTGGACATAAAAGATAACAAAGAAGAATCTGAACAAACAGGCTTTGCCAAGTTTACCTTACTATATTTATTACCTTTACTTTGTGCCCTTTTTGTTGTGTCATATTTCTCCTTAGCTACCCACTCTTCATAAGCCTAGAATAAAAATACACAAGTCAACTCACTTCTTTGTGTCTTTATGTACTTATGAAGGCTCCCATATCACAAAAAATTAAATAAATTTGTTTACTCTTCTATTTGTTAAGTAGTCTTTTGTTATAGGGACCTCAACTATGAAGTAACAAAGGGTAAAGGAATAGGTATTTTTCTTCCTGTATAAAGATAAATAGAGGAAAATTTTTCAAAGTATAAAATGAAAAGCTCTAACCTATAATTTTGTATTTAGTTATGACTAAAAAGTAAAGGGAAATAAATATATTCCCAGGCACCCAAGATTTCAAAGTTTTATCATTGAAAGCCCCCTTTGATAGCATTTTGAAATACTCTGGCAAGAAAATTAAGTCTAGGAGGAAGTTCCCTAACAAATATATGAGATGGAAGTGAGGAGAAAACAACAAGGTTAAAGTATGACAAATAATGTATCTTGCTCGTGGTCAATAGAGATATAAATAAGTTTAGGAAATTGAGAGAATTAATGTATCAGTCATCTTTTACTACATTATGCCGCAGTAACATTTTCAAAATCTGAACGGTTATTTGAACAACATTATAGGTCTTGCTATAATTACTTGCCAGCTTCAGATGTGCTGATTCTTTTCCATGTATCTTCTTCCTTCTTAGGACTCTAAATGAAGTTGTTTTCCCTGACTTGGACATACAGATTTCATTTTCTTATGGAAGAATGAAAAGTCCATAGCTCTTAAAGATTCTTCTTGGATCCGCCATGTATTGCTTTACTCAAATCCTGTTGGCCTGAGAAAGTTAGTAGATTGAGAAATATTCTTTTCTCACAGGAAGGGACTTTGTAAGAATTGCTCACAGATAATATGGCCCAACCAATGGAAAGAAATCAAAGAGAAAAAAATACACAGCATGATAAATGGAGGAGGAGAAAAGAGCAGTATTGGAGAAAAATTTATGTTGACTAGCTGATGAAAATACCAACTGTTTGATTGGGTTAAAAAAATAAGTTAAAGTAATAGAGGGAAAAAGATGTCACAGTCCCTAAATTGATTTAATGAACTACTAATGAATTACAACTTGTTTGAAGAAAGCCTTCAGTAAGACATAAGAGGCCTTAATACTTTTAAAAATGATCAGAGTCCAATAATTTTATCCAACTTCAATATAATGAAGGTAAAAATCAATAATAACAATATAAGGCTGGGGGTGGTGGTGCATGCCTGTAATCCCAGCACTTGGGAGGCTGAGGCAGGAGTATCACTTTGAGTTTGAGACCAGCCTGGGCTACATAGTGAGTTCCAGGTCAGTCTCAACTACATAGTGAGACCCTGTCTCAAAACAAACAAACAAAAAGCAATATAATCTTCTATGTCTGGAAACAATAACAACAAAAAGATACATTAATTGTGAACAAAAAGAATTATTAGGCCAATTACAGAATACTTAAAAATGAAGGATAGTAAAAGTACAATGGGTCAAAATTTATAAAAAAACATTCAAAAATTTATGAAAATATATTAGCAAAAAGTTTAAAGCAGGCATTATCCAGTCTGTTCAAGTTCTGAATAGAACACAAAGATAAAGTTCAAATTTTAAGGGCAAATTCATTTCTTTCTCTCTTTTTTTCTCCCTCTCATTCCTCCTCCTCTTCCTCTTTTCCCTCCTCCTCCTTCTCTTCCTCTCCCCCCTCTCTCTCTCTCTCTCTCTCTCTCTCTCTCTCTCTCTCTCTCTCTCCCCACCCCTTTTTTCCTGCATTTTTCTTTTTTTCTCTTCCTTCGTAAGCAGGAGCATTCAGCTCCTGCCCTGTGACACAGAAGTTCCTAGTTTTCAAGCCTTAAAACTCTGGAAGTTACACAGATGATAAAAAATGATGTCCTTCATCCCAAACTGGGAAAATACAACATCTACTCACCTGAGTCTCAGGCCTTCAAACTCGAATTACACAACCATCTTTCTTAGTTATCCAGTTTGCAGTTAGCATATCATGGGACCTCTTGTTCTTCATAATTACATAAACCAATTCTCAAAATAAGTATCTTCTCATATATCCAAATATATTTTATTGATGCTGTTTCTCTGTTAAATCTTGGCTAGTCACAGATGTACCAAATTCTCAGCTCTAGAAATTAAAGAGTAAACAATATAGTAAATCCACAGAGACAAAATGAGTATAAATAATGAAAATATATAAATTAATAATGTTAAGAATAATTTCAGAGATAAAATTAAAGATTAATACAAACTAAAATATGCTACAAAGTATCAATAAATTAACATTCAAACAAGATTGAACATGAAAAATAGAATATAGAAATGATGAACATAGAGACCAAAATGAAGTAATAAAAGCAGAGTAAACATCATAGAAAAATATATGGATACTTACCTGGCAGGGGAGATACCATGATCATAAAAAAAAAATGTATGGCTATCTTTGTACTAAATATTTCAAAAATTTCAGTAAGTAAATAATTATCTTGAAACACTAAAGGTAAAATTGGCTAACTAATAAGTGTAAAATGTATAAATTAAAATAGCAACTGAAGACCTCTGTCACAAACATTTTTATGTATCAGTTTAATCAATTTTCAAGGAACTAATGAAGAGGTAAAGTTGTCTAACTCATTTTATGAGCCCTTGATTTCATATATTTGTAAATATACATGAACTTCGGTGAAATATTTTTAAACTAGAGTGATATCAACAAAAAAGACAGGATAGGAATTATAGGCCCTTAATCTACAACGGAAGCACTGAGTTAATAATAAAGTATAAACTAGAATATCTCCATGAAAACTTTAAAACAGAATGTAACACATCATCAAAAAGATTATACATGGGCCAGGGATTTAGCTCAATCGTTCAGTGGCCTGCCTTGCAAGTGCAAGTACCCGAGTTTGATCCCCAATACCAAAAAAAAAAAAAAAAAAAAAAAAAAAAAAAAGATTATACATCATGACCAAGTGGGATTCATCCCAGGAATGCAGGGATGGTTCAACATACACAAATCAATAAATGTAATATGCTATATTAATGGAGCCAAGGGTAAAAGCCATATGATCCTCTCAATAGATGCAGAAAAAGTATTTGACAAGGTCCAACAACCATTCATGATAAAAAAAAACTACAGAAAATTGGTATACATGGTCTTTATCTTAATTTGATAAAAGCCATCTATGACAAAAAAAATCATAAATGAACAAAAACTGAAAGCATTCACTCTAAAATTGGGAACAAGACAAGGATGTCCACTATCACCACTCTTGTTCAGTATAGTTCTGAAAATACTAGCCAGACCAACTAGACAAGAGAAATAAATAAAAGGAATAGGGATAGTAAAAGAAGAAATTAAATTATCATTATTTGCCAATGTATGACACTCTACATAGAAGACCATGAAAACTCCACCAAAAGACTTTTAGATTTCATAACAAAATTCAGTGGTATGGCTGAATACAAGTCAACACTCAAACATAAATGGCCTTCCTGTACATAAATAACAAACTCACTGAGTGAGAAATTAGGAAACAACTCGCTTCACAATGGCATAAAAAAAATGAAATACCTAGGAATCAATCTAATGCAGGAAGTAAAAGACTTCTACATTGAAAACTACAGTACTCTTGAAAAGGAGATCGAAGTATATATCAGGAAATGGAAAGATATCACTTGATCCCAGATAGAACCAATATAGTAAAAATGGCCACACTTCTAAAATTGTTATTCAAATTTGATGCAAACATAATCACATTTCCAACAACATATCTAAAAGACTTTTTTTAAATCCTAAAATTGATTTGACACCAGAAGAGACCTAAAATAGCAAAGGCTATTCTAAGCAACAAAGGCAAGGCAGAAGGTATCACAATCCCTGAATTTAAATTATACTACAAATCTACTGTGATAAAACAGCATGGTACTGGCAAAAGAACAGACTTGAGGATCAATGAAATGTACTAAAAGATACAGAAGCAACTCCAGACACACTCGGCTACCTTATCTTTGACAAAGGAGCCAAACACCTTCACTGGAAGAAAGATAGCCTCTCGATAAATGGTACTGGAAAAACAGGCTTTCCACATGGTAAAGATTGAAACTAGACCCATATCTTTCACCATGCACTAATCTAAAATTGAAATGGATCAAAGATCTAAATATTAAAGCAGAAACACTAAATCTGCCAGAAAAAAGAAAATGTCTCTCCCCAGGCAGTGAACCCCATTGGTCATCTTCCAAAAAGTTTAACAAAAACAGATCAAGTTTTCCCTTTCACCTTCTTGCAACCTCTTCCTCTTTCTCCTGGGGTTCTGTCCTCTACTCTAGATCATTCCTTTAGTTTAGAGCTAGGCAGTGAAGTGGATATCTCTGAAGGAGACAGGAAATGTGACTATTGCTAATATTACCTTGATTCCTGTAAAGGAGGAAAATGTCCCCCTCAGATAATAACAGTGGCATTTGTATAAGCCCTGAGTCCTACACTGGTTCTCCCCAGCACAGCCCCTTTACCTCCAGAGGCTATCCAAATAGGAGCCTGCCATCTCCAGGAGTCCCCTGTGCTTCTTCCTGTATGAAGCCCTATGATTCCCCCTGGAGAGAAGATGGTAGCAGCTAAATTTAAGGCTGAAAAGCTGCATAAGAAATTAAAAAAAAAAAAAGGAGCAAAACAAGACATCAGCCACCAGGTACCACCAGAAGAAGTGGGCAGAGCAAGAGGCCCTCACAGGTGAGTGTAAAGAGCTAGCAAAGAAAAATGAGGCTCTGAAAGAGAAGGCAGATTCTCTGGCTAAGGAGATTCAATATCTGAAAGATTTTATAGAAGAGGTTTACAAAGCAAGGGGGAAGAAAAGGGTCCTTTAGGATAGTCCAGGAATGCTGTGTGTTTATACATACGTGTCTTGCATGCTCAAGGCTATTTTGTGGTAAATTATTTTGTAGTAAAAGTAAAAAAACAAAAAACAAAAACAAAAATAAAAAAAAACAGTAGAATGCTTGAGGACATAGGAATAGGCAAAGACTTCATGAACAAAACCCAGACAGCATGTGAAATACTACAAAGAATCAACAACTGGGACCTCATCATATCAAAAAGCTTTTTCACAGCAAGAGAAACCATCAACAGAATGAAGAGACAACCCACTACATGGGAAAAAATTTTCAGCAGCTATTCATCAGATAAAGGACTACTATCTAGAATATATAAAGAACTCAAAAAACAAATAATCAGACCCCTCAAATTCAAAGACCCAAACCAAAAATTGATATCTGAAATGAAAAAACACTTCTCAGATAAAAAAGTAGAAACAGAAAATAAATATATGAAAAAAATGTTCAACATCACTGGCCATTCATGAAATCCAAATTCATACAATGCTGAGTTTTCACCTCATTCCAGAAAGAATGGCTGCTATCAAGAAATAAATCAAAGCCGGGCATGGTGGCGAATGCCTGTAACCCCAGCACTCCAGAGGCTGAGGCAGGAGGGTTGCTGTGAGTTGGAGACCAGCCTGGGCTACACATAGTGAGTTCCAGGTTAGTCTCAACTACATAGTGAGACCCTGTCTTAAACAAACAAACAAACAAACAGAAATAAATCAGTAACAAATGCTGGCAGGGATATAGGGGAAAAAGCAACCCTTCTCCACTGTTGGTAGGAGTGCAGACTGGTGCAACCACTGTGGAAATCAGTATGGGGATTTCTCAAAGAACTAAAACTAGACATTCCATTTGACCCAGTTATTCTTCTCTTGGTATCTTCCTGAAATAATGAAAAACATCACACCACAGTGATATATGCACACCCATGTTTATGGCAGCATGGGTTATAACAGCTAAACCTTTTTTTTTTTTTTTTTTT
>NW_022900928.1:46452418-46454053 GCF_012274545.1 Fukomys damarensis
CTTTTTTTTTTTTTTTTTTGGTATCAAGAATTGAACTCAGGACCTTACTCTTCAAAGGCAGGCAGCGAAACCACTGAGGTAAATCCCCAGCCCTGTAATAGCTAAATCTTGGAAAGAGCCCAAATGCCCATCAATTGATGAATAGATAAAGATGTGGGTTTTTTTTTAATACAATGGAGTACTACTGTGCCATAAAAAAGAATGGGTTTCAGACCTTTATAGCTAAATGAATGGACCTTGAGACCATACTCTTAAGTGAAATAAATCAGGCAAACATGTTTAAATACTGCATTGTTCCTCTGGTGTGAGAAACCAAAAGTGGAAATAAGGAATAACATGTATAATAGATAATGGGAAATGGGAAAAAAATGTTCAAATGGGAATATGAACAAGAGAGGAGGGAGGGAGAAAGAAAGGAAGGGACAAGAAAAAAGTGAAAACAGAAGGAAAATTTTGAAACAAATCTTTTGTACATAGGGAAGGGAGAGGACTTGAAGGGAGGGGGGAATGGGAAAAAAGAGGTGAGTGGTACCATGTGCAGGTGCAAATTCCCCGTGATGAATGTTATTATGTATCCTAAAATGCACCAGTAAATATTTTTCTATTAAAAATAAAATAAAAAATGAGAACAGGAAGAAAAGTCTTAGCACTCAGGAAACAGGGAAACACAGCCTATTAAAGGGAATAATATAAAAGCCCAGAAACCAATCAGCTACCATATCATGAGGAGTGTCACGCCACTTGGGAAGTCTTGTATGGATGTTTTAGCTAACAGCTAACGTCCAGTCTGCTAAGGTCCTAGCAGCAACACTTATCAGACTGGGAATGGATTAGCGTTCAGATGATTCTTGCTCCCAGCCACTGAGTCTGAGAGTGACTTTGAAAATCCAGCTGAATTCCCAGATAGAATAGAACAGGGAAAAATGTGCTTTCAGTGCCTTGTTCAGAATATATGAACATAATAAAAGATTGCCTTACACCACTAAATGTTGGAGGTGACTTTGATACATAACCATAGATAAGTGGGAAAGTAAGTAAATATCTAACATTGGCCTTTAATGACACTCAATTGTCCCAGAGTCCATAAAGTGCTGTCTATTATGACTTTAAAAGAGTAATGAAGCTATCAAGGATTGTATGCTTTTAAATTTATAATCCAGAAAGAAGCTTTTATTACTTAATGAACTGTTACTATATGGCTATGATATAGACAAATCAAAAATCATTCAGAAAAATGTGCCAGATTACTAGATCACTGAAGGATTCTCAGAAATCCTTGAAGATATATTTTATTAAATTATTAATTTTTTGTAAATAACACTCAATGTTGTTGTTTTTGGGGTTTTTGTTTTGTTTGTTTTTTTTTTGTTTTTTTGTACTGGGGATCAAACTCAGGACCTTGCCCTTGCAAGGCAGGCACAGTGTCACCAGATACATTCCTGTTCCTTAGGTGTTGTGAACTACAAGTGCACTCATATATTACTGAGAACACTGAATTGTAGCAACCCTGATAACATGGCAAGACTTAGATAAAATATACAAAGATATGCCAATTTATCCAGTGATCTACTAAGTATTTCTGAGGGGAGAGAGAGAGAGAGAGAGAGAGAGAGAGAGAGAGAGAGAGAGAGAGAG
>NW_022900928.1:46454159-46465832 GCF_012274545.1 Fukomys damarensis
AGAGAGAGAGAGAGAGAGAGAGAGAGAGAGAGAGAGAAGAGGGGAGGAAAGCCAGAAAAAGGAGAGGAAGAAGAACAAGCATGAGGAGGAGGTGGTGGAGGAGCAGAAGGAAGCAGGAAGGGGTAGGGGAAGGGAGGGAAGGGGAAGGAAGAGCAGGAGGAGGAGGAAGCATTGCCTTCTGAAACAACAGATACACTGAAAAGAAAATACTACAGGAGATAAAAGACCCAATAAACAGCTATAGTGTCACACATAGACCACTGTCACACATAGATCAACTAGACAAAAAGTCAACAAAGAAGTATGAGAGTTTAACAAAACCTTGGAACAAATGGACTTAATAGATATTTATGGAATGTTCCACCCACAACAACAAAACAATTTTCTTCTCTGAAGCACATGGAAATTTCTTCAAATTGGACCACATACTAGCCAATAAATTTCCTTAAATAAATTTTTAAAAATTGAAATTATACTATGCATTTTATCAGATCATAGCACAATAAAACTTGAAATCAAAGGCAAAAGAAACCACAGAAATTATGCGAACACTTGAAAATGAAATAATATTTTCTTGAAGAAGCTATGAGTTACAGAAGAGATAAAGGAAAAAACAAGATAGTTCCTAGTTGTAAATGATAATGGCAATATAACACAACAGAATTTATGGGTCACAATGAAAGAAGTCTTATTAGGGAAGTTTATAGCTATGAAAAGCAGAGCATCAGAAAAACAAAGCAAGCCCAAATAAATAAATAACCTAATGGCACTCCTCAAGGTCCTAGAAAAACATAAACAACCCAAATCAAAAGCTAGAACAAGAAAGGAAATTATAAAGATCAGACCAGAAAAGTAATGAAATTGAGACTAAAAATACAATACAAAGAATTAATGGATCAAATAGCTGGTTCTTCAAGAACAAACAAAATAGCCAAACCTTTAGCCAACCTTAATAAAGAAATGAAAAAAAGTAGTAACCAAAATCAGTGCAATTAGAAATAAAATAGGTGAAATCACAACAGACAGTAACAAAATTCAGAAGATAATTAGCAACTACTTCATAAACACATAAGCCAATAAAATGGAGAAGGTAGAAGAAATGAATAGATTCTGAGACTCATATGAATTCAAAAACTGAAACAAGAAGATATAAAAACAGTGAATAATCCAAAAACAGTCATTGAAATTAAGTACTAATAAAACCCCTAACAACCAAGAAAAGCTCAGGTGTGGACCGATTCACTGGTGAATTCTACAAGAACATCAGGGAGGATCTAAAATGAATACTCTTCAAGCTAAGCTTTTTTTTTTTATGAAACTGAAAGGAAAAGAAAAGAATACTTCCAAAGTCATTCCTGGAAGCTATCATTACCCTGATCACAAAAAAAAAGATACAAAGATCCAAACAAACAAACAAACAAAACTATATTCCAATTTCTTTCTTTCTTTCCTTCCTACCTTCCTTCCTTCCTTCTATCTTTCTTTCTGTCTGTCTTTATTTCCTTCCTTCTTTCTTTCTCTCTCTCTTTCCTTCTTTCTTTTTTTCTTTCTTCTCTTTCTTTTTTTTGGAACTGGGGATCAAACTCAGGATCTTGTGCTTGTGAGGCATGCAGCAGAACCATTGAGCTAAATCCCTGGCCTATTTCAATTTCTTAATGAACATAGATCCACAAATCCTCAAAAAATATTACCAGCAAATGGAATGCAACACATCATCAAAATATTCATATGTCATAACCAAGAAGGTTTCATCCTGGGGATGCACAATGATTTAACATATTCAAATCAATAAATGTAATGCATCACATTTACACATCCTGTAAACACAAGCAAGGGCAAAAATCCATTGATATCTACATAGACCCAGAAAAGTCTTCTGACAAAATCCAAACATCCATCCATGACAAAAAACATTGAAGAAAATAAGTATAGAAAGACCTTAACTGAATCTAAAGATATCCAGTTAAGGCAAATGTTTCAGAGGGCTGCCTCAGCTACATTTTCGGGGGAATAATAAGAAATAAAAAGAGACAAAGACAGTTTTCAAGATAGAAAGCAGGGAGGACCAGGAGGAGTCTTGCCTCTAGCGGACAGACTTGAATACAACTCCATGGCTGGCCCCCTTTTATTAACCAGTGAAAGGTGCAGAGAGAGGAGTAGCATGCATTTCGTGGAACAGCAACTACAGAGAGTGGGTGGATAAGGATTAAGTTAATGAGGAACCAGATTTTCTATACATCCAAATGCCTGCATGTTGACAACTGTCCTCAGCAGATGCTGTTTTGCCTCAGAAGTACCTGGTTACTGCCATTCTTCCCATAGTCAGGGGGAATGTAGTCTTCACATACTTCCCTGTTCTGGAGGCAAGATAACACTAGCCTTGAGACCGTGAGATCCGAGTCCCCAACAAAACATACTGACATTATATTAAATGGGGAAAAACTAAAAGCTTTCTCCTTAAAATTAGGAAGAAGACAAAGGTGTCTACTGTTACCATTTGTGTTCAACATAGTATTTGAAACATTCGCAAGAGCAATCAGGTAACATAAAGAAATAAAAGGGATATGTACATTAAAGGAAGAAGTCAAGTTATCATTACTAAGATCCCAAAAATTCTATAGAAAGATTCCAGTTGTAAGAGTCTAACTGAACTAGAGCGACTCCATGTTGACCAGCAAATGACCTAGAGACTGTCGCTCCTCCCCCCCATCCCTTATAGGATAACTAATGATTAATTGTGAATTGTTAGGTAACTGCTTAGAAGTAGCTGGGAAACTAAATGGAAACTGCAGTGAACATAGAGACCCAACATCAATCACGCCACTCCTTACTTGCCTGTAGTTGAATGTGCTGAACATTATAAACTAAATTGTAAATGGAACAATGGATAATCGATCTGCTGATCATTAGAACGTAATGGTCGAGTATATGATTTGATGACCACCAGCTCAAATCAACTGATTCTTTACCTTTGTCCCCTTCCTGTAAGTTTTGAGTGTAACCCCCCCCCATAGCCCTATATAAAATGGCCTCTGATTCTGAGCTAGCTGCCTCTCTGAGCTACTTGGCTTCGGGAGTGCCATCTAATAAAGACCAGACTAATAAAGGTCTATTTGCCAACCTGCCCGGTGTGTTCCTTTCTGGGTGACTCTTGCTGTCTGACATGCTCCTGGAGCTTCACTGAGCTTTTGGGCCCAGCATCGTGGAGGCCTCTTGGCTGTTCACGCTCCAGGAGTAAAAGTGAGATTTAAGTCTTACACAGTAATTAATAGCCAAATTCAGCAATATAACAAGATGTAAAATCACTACATCAAAATCAATAGCATTGCTATACATCAATAATAAACACACTGAGAAAGATTAGGAAAAATATATCTCTCACAGTATGATTAAGAAAAATCAGGAATTAACCTAACCAATGAAGTGAAAGACTTCTACAATAAAAACTACAGAACTCTGAAAAAAGGAATTGAAGAAGACAGCAGAAAATTGGAAGGCATCCCCTATTCCTGGATAGGCAGAATGATTATAGTCACTGGGAGAGATCAGGGGAACATTGCTAGTGAGGAATGGTGAAGGACTAGATATCATACCCAAGATCACACCTCCATGACACATGCAGATACACCCAGGAGTATCATTTACTAACCCTCTTGATATAAGCTGAATAGATGTAACGCCCAAGAGAAAAGCTGATACTTTGAGACTGGGGGAAACATAAAGTCTTATACAAGAGGAATAATGAAAAATCTAGCAGGACTACAATCCAGTGTTTGGTTGGTATGTGAAGCAAAGCAGAGCATCCTTAATAAAGTAGATATAGGTCTTTAATCCACTAGGATTTTAGTTTAGTGCATAGTGAAAGATAAAGGTCTAGTTTCAATCTTTGGCAGGTTGAAATCCAGTTTTTCCAACAACATTTATTAAAGAGGCTATCTTGCCTCCAGTGAGGCTGGTCAGCTCCTTTGTCAAAGATGAGGCAGCTGGGTACATCTGGAGTTGATTTTGTATCTTCCAATCTGTTCCACTGATCCTCAGGTCTGTTTCCTTGCCAGTACCATGCTGGTTTTATCACAGTGGCTTTGTAGTATAGTTTCAAATTGGGAATTGTTATACCTGCTACCATGTATTTGTTGCCTAGTATGGCTTTTGCTATTCTAGGTCTCTTATGGTTCCAAATGAATTTTTGGATTCTTTTTTCTAGTTCTGTGAAATATAGTGTTGGAATTTCATTTGGCATTGCATGGAATCTGTATAGCAGTTTTGGTAGTATGGCCATGTTCACTATGTTGATTCTTCCTACCCAGGAGTAGGGGATATCTTTCCATCCTCTTCATTCTCTTTTTTCATAGTGCTGTGGTTTTCAGTGTAGAAATCTTTGCTTCTTTTGTTAGATTGATTTCTAGATACTTCATTTTTTTGGATGCTATTGTGAAAGGAATTGTTTCCCTAATTTCTCTCTCAGTGAGTCTGTTATTTGTGTACAAGAAGGCTATTGATTTTTGAGTGTTGACCTTAAAGGTCTAAATATTAAAAAATAGTCACTAAATTTGCTGGAAGATAAGTTAGGCAGAACTCTTGAAGACATTGGCACAGGAGAAGATTTTATGAACAAATCCTCTGTAGCACAGGAACTAGCAGAAAGAATCAACAACTGGGATCTCATCTTATTAAAAAGCTTCTGCATTGAAAAAGAAAACATAAACAGAACTAAAGACAATCCAAAGTGTTGGAAAAATTTTTACCAGCTGCTCCTCAGACAAAGGACTCTTATCTAGAATATAAAAAGAACTCAAAACAACCAGCCCCCCCAAATATAAAGACTTAATTCAAAAATGGGCATCTGAAATGAACAGACATTTCTCAGACAAAGAAGTAAAAGCAGCAAGTAAATATACGAAAAAATGCTCCACATCACTGGTCATTCGAGAGATGTAGATGAAAACAACACTGAGATTCCACCTCGCCCCACAAAGAATGGCTGCTATCAAGAAATAAATAACAAATGTTGGTGGGGTTCTGGGGGAGAAAGGAACCCTTCTCCATTGTTGGTGGGAGTGCAGACTAGTGCAACCACTATGGAAATCAATATAGAGATACCTCAGAGAGCTTGGACTAGTGGTTCCATTTGACCCAGCCATCCCTCTGTTGGGTATCTTTCCAAAAAAATTAAAAGAATCGTATCACAGTGATATATGTGCACCTGTGTTTATAGTAACACAGTTTGTAATAGCTAAAACTTGGACATAGCCCATTTGCCCATCAGTTGGAAACTGGATCAAGAAGCTATGTTTTTTCTATAAAATGGAATACTACTCAGCCATAAAGAATGAGAAATTAGATTCATTCATAGGAAAATGGATACATATTGAGGATATACTCCTAAGTGAAATAAATAAGTCATACATGTGTAAATATGGAATAGTTTCTCTGGTGTGAAAAACTATAATAGGACAGAAGATCCTAATGAGATAATTGACAATGTGAAGTAGGAAGAAAAGGGCTAAAGGTGTAGGGAAAGTGGGAAGGGTAGGGGAAAGGTAATAAAGGAAAAGAAAAAAATAGGAGACAATGAAAAAATGGAAAGAAAGTGTTTGTAAATGGGGAAAGGAGGAAGGGGTGAAAGGAGGGCAGGGACAAAGGGAAAAAATGAGAACCAAGACGTGGCATGTGAAGGTACAGGATCCCAGTAATGAATGTCACTGTACTGTATACCTAAAATGTACCAATAAACTCAATGAGAGAAAAAATAAAATAAAATAGGTATAGTAAGACCTTATCACAACCTGATAAAACCACTTATGACAAACCAACAACTAAAATCATATTAAATAAGGAAGAGGTGAAAGCATGTCCACTATCACCATTCATGTTCAATATAGTACGTCAGATGCTAGCTAAAGCCATCAGGCAGGAGAAACAAATAAAAAAAGGATATGTATAGGAAAGGAAGTAGTAAAACTATTACTATTTTCAGATAACATGATCCCGTAGAAGAGTCCCCAAAATCCATCAAAATACTTCTAGAATTAATACACAAATTCAGCAGTGTGGCAGAATATAAAATCAATAGTGTTCCTGTACACTTATAATGAACACTAAGAAAGAAATTAAGAAGATAATACAATTCACAATAACTTCAAGAAAAATTTAATATTTAGGAATTAACATAACCAAGCAAAGGAAAGACCTCAACAAGGAAAGCTATAGTACTCTTAAAAAGAAGATTGAGAGGCCAGGGATTTAGCTCAGTGGTGCTGCACCTGCTTGGCAAGCACAAAGTTCTGAGTTCGATCCCCAGTACCAAAAAGATAAAGATTAAAAAATAAATAAAAAAAAAATTGAAGGGACATCAGAAAATGGAAAGGCATCACCTATTCTTGAATAGGCAGAACCAACATTGTCAAAATGGTCATTTTTCCAAAATCTCAGTGAAAATATCAAAAAATTTCCTCACAGAACTAGAGTACACAATCCTGAAATTCATATGGAACCAGAAGAGACTCAGACTAGGAAAAGCAATCTTAGATAACCAGTGTAAAATATAAGGTCAGATCGAGGAAAAACTGAGACCACTGAAGCAGGCAAAGTCTAAGCAATATGAGATGAGTTTATTGCCATCTGGGTGCAGATGGGCCAAGGGTGAGAAGGCCATTGGCACTAAGCGGAGGGTGCTTGTAATTATGTGGACATTTTAGGCAGGGGAGGGGGAACTGCTCAAGAGGTGGAAAATTTTAGAGTCCCATAGGTGATGGGATTGGGGCTGGCTGATAAACAGGGCTTGGTGAGAGCAGCTGGCAGCTGCTGGCTTCCTGTTATCTCTGTGCTCCTGTGAATGTGGGTAGCTGGTCTGCTTGGGGATGGGGGTCCGACTTGGGGAACCACAAAGCAGGACACATCACAGTCATAGATTTGAAGTTATATTGCAAGGCTGTAGTGATAAAATATAGCATGGTCCTGTCACAAAAACAGACCTGAGAATCAGCAGAACAGAATAGAGGATGCTGAAACAACTCCAAGCATGTTCATCTATTTTATCATTTACATAGAAGCCAAAAGCATGAAGGAAAGATAACCTCTTTAACAAATGGTGCTGGGAAAACTGCCTATACACATGTGAAAGATTAAAGTTAGATTTATATCTTTCACCATGTACTAAACTAAAATAAAAGTGATTCAAAAATATAACTATTTAAAAAGAAACAATCTGCTGGAAGATAAAATACATAAAACTCTGGACATCATAGGCACAGGGAAGGACTTTCAGTACATAATCTCAGTTGTACAAGAAATAGTACCAAGAGTTAACAAATGCAATCATATCAAATTAAAAATATTCTGCAAAGCAAACAACCAAAAGAGTGAAGATACAACCTACACAAGGAGAGATTTATTTTTGGCAGCTACACTTTGTACAGAAGACTATTATGTTGAATACATAAAGAACTAAAAAATTTAGACCCTTCAAAATAAAAGACCCATGTATATCATTTTATAGTGGCATAGTTTGTAATAGCTAAATCTTGGGAACAGCCCAAATGCCCATCAACTGATGAATAGCTAAGATGATGTGGGTTTATTTGTTTATTTTTTTTCCGGTACCAGGACTGAACTCAGGACCTTGTGCTCACAAGGTGGGTGTAGAGCCACTGAGCTAAATCCCTGGCCTTGATGTATTTTTTTAATACAATGGAGTCTACTCAGCCATAAAAAAGATAAATTTGAGGCATTTATAGCTAGATAGATGTACCTCAAAACCATCCTCTTAAGTGAAATAAATCAGACACATACATGTAAATACTGCATTGTTTCTCTGGTGTGAAAAATAGAAAGTGTAAATGAGGACCAAAACATATAATAGATATTGTGAAATAGGAAGAAAGTATTCAAATGGGAAGGGGAACTAGAGAGTGGGGCAGGGAAAAGAAAGGAAGGAAAAGGAAAAAATGAGAAAAGAAGAGAAAATGGAAACAAAGCTTTTGCGAATAGGGAGGAGTGGATGAATTGAAGGGAGGAAAGGGAAAGGGGAAAAAATAAGAGCCAAGATACATCATATATAGGTACAAATTCCTTATGATGAGTGTGATCATTACGTATACTTAAAATGTATCAATAAACTTAAAGTAAAACAAAATAAAAGACCCAATCATAACATGGGCAACTGAGTAGACACCTCTCAGAAGAATAATTAAAAATAGCCAATAAATACATGAAAAAAATCAATATCCATTAGAGAAAGGTAAACTAAAACAACAGTTTTCATCTCACTCCAGAAAGAATGGCTATAAGCAAGACTTCAAGTAACACATGCTGGGAAGCTGTGGGTGAAGAAGCGTGTTTCTATATTGTTGAATGCTTACTAATACAAACACTATGGAAATCAGTATGGAGAGTCTGCAGAAAATTAAAACTGAAAAATCTGACAGACATTCCACTTTATATATCTTTCTTAATGAGTTAAGGACAGCATGTTACCATGCTACATGCATACTCATGTCTGTAGCAGCACAGTTCATAATAGCTAAATCTTGAAAGTGGTCATCATCAACAGATGAATGAGTAAAGTAAATGTGGTGTTTATATTTATTTCCTTTAAGTATAACTACATATAGTATTGGGAATTAGATAACACGTACTGAACTGTGACCATATGAGCTTCACTAGTTCATGTCTGCTCACTCTCTTGTGATTTTTGATATGCTCTTTCAGCTTCTCATTCTTTCGCTTCTTCTGTTTAATATCTTCAAATTCACCTCTGCCTAAGGAATGTATTTGGGCAACCAGGACCTGCATTTTTAAAAATATTTTGAATTTTGCATGCTTGCCTGACTTAGTGTTTCTGAATTGATCTTTTGATTTTCACTGGAATTAGACAGTTCTGTGACTATGTAAATTTGAAAATTAACCTTTAAGGTAACTAGGATCATCTGCCTTTAAAGATGTTTGTTCCCTTTTTTTTTTCCTCTTCTGTATATTTCAGATTGATTAATTTATCTGGTACAATGAGAATGAGAAATCATACTGACTATTGTTTTTGCCTGACTTAGTGTTTCTGAATTGATCTTTTGATTTTCACTGGAATTAGACAGTTCTGTGACTATGTAAATTTGAAAATTAACCTTTAAGGTAACTAGGATCATCTGCCTTTAAAGATGTTTGTTCCCTTTTTTTTTTCCTCTTCTGTATATTTCAGATTGATTAATTTATCTGGTACAATGAGAATGAGAAATCATACTGACTAAAGACTTGAATAGAGTTTGTGGGACCTTTTACTCTCACAAGGACATATCATCTGCCATTTCAAAATTGAGTAGTTTCAGAATTGAGAATAAAGATCTTTGGTACTTAAAGGCAAAAAAAAAAAGGAAGAAAAACAAAGACAGATTAAGAACTACTGATATACAACAAAATAAGTACAACTGGAAAGCTAGAAGATGAATCTTTAAAATATCAGTACAATGCAATAAAATTGCATAAATAGACCATCAATACGTGATTTAGCTAGAGCTGCTATAAAAATAATTATATGTTTAAAATAGGAAAATAAGTTAGCCACCAAGAGTTAAAAAGAGCAATATGAGTTTTTCAATAAAAGCAGGTATATGTCTAGAAAAATCTGTTACTTTTGTCCTCCTAAGATCCCTTCAAAGAGTGTTTAGGGCCAGCATTGCCTTTCCTCGTGTTACTTTAAATGTAGACTTTTAAACCACGGCTATCAATCCAAGCTGCTCTACATTCTTTCTCTCAAAACAGCAGAAGTCAGATGGATTCCCTACTTTAGCCTTCTCATTTAAACTTTAGTTTCTTTTCTTTTTATTGAGTTTATTGTTACAATCTAGGTATACAATACAGTTACATTCATTATTGGGATCTTGTACCTCTAAATGACAGGTCTTTGTTCTCATTTTTTTCCCCTTGTCCCTGCCCTCCCTTCACCCCCTCTTCCCCTCCCCATTTACAAACACTTTATTTCCATTTTTTCAATTTCTCATATTTTTTCCTCTCCCTTATTACCTTTCCCCCACCCTTCCCACTTTCCCTACACCTTTATTCCTTTACTTCCTACTTCACATTATTAATTATCTCATTAGGATCCTGTGTGCTATTATAGTTTTTCACACCAGAGAAACTATTTGGTATTTCATTTAAACTTTAGTTTCTTGACCTCATTACTTCCTGAAAAGAAATCCAGTTTTCTTTAGTCTCTGTACCACTTTTAGGCAAAGCGAACAAAAATAATCTCTGCAGACTGGTATTGAAGACAAATGGAAGAAATTTTAGTTTTTTAACTACTACATACCAAGTATTACTTCACTGCTGATACAAATTAACGTTTTGGCATTTTATAGAAATTCACACATTTTTTAAAAGTCAGGCTGAATACACACGGGTTAAATTACACAAGAGGGTATACCTGTTGATACCCAAAGATATCAATTAAGATTATATGAAAATGATCAAATGGATTTAGGAAATTCCAGTTTTAAAATAAGTTAAGCAATTTTGTTTTTGAGAGAAAAATTTCAAATCAGTATCTTATGAATCTCTAAGTCTGGGCTTTAGTGCTTTTCATACTAATTTAGTAGTGGAATCTTTTTGTTTGAGTGTGTGTTGCAAAGCCTGGAACTAGAATTTCATGAAATATTCTTTGGAAACTATAATTTCAAGAGGAAGTATTACACCAACAGGTAGAAATCTAACTCTCTAATCAAGACTTCCCAGTGTCTGAATCCAATTGTGCTATTAAATTGATAGAAAAATTCATAAAGTGACCTCTGACTTTGTGGCACAATGGAAAAAGAAAGTTGATGGAGTTAGATAAACTTTCTTACTAAAATATGGATTTTTTGAATGAACTTTCACATGTTTTAACTTCAAAACTCAAAACTCTTTGCTCATTATTCTCTGAGGTGAAATATATTTTAACTTGTTTTTAATCTTTGAAATAAAAGGAAATTAATACACATGCATAATGTTTTATTTATTTTATAACTCAATTCCAAAGTCAGTTAAATTTGGTGATCCAAAGCTTTATCCACCTTTTTGAGACCAATTTTTCTTTATGTCATATAAAGAGCTCACTTCATCACACAAGTGCAAATAAATTCTTTAGGAAGAAAAACTACTTTAAACAAGTCAGTATTTCATGCTTTAACTGAGACATCTGTGCACACAATTGACATTCAGAACAGCCAACTGTACATTATTTTATAAGCCTTTGCATACATATTTAGTTTTCAAACCCTACAATTATTGTATTTAAAAGAAGTGAAACTTCTTTAGCCATTACCTTTGAAATGCTAAGTTGAAATCTCCAACCTAGACTTTTGTATCCTGCAAAACTCTCTTTCAAAATAGATGGGGAAATAAAATACTTCCACGACAAAGAGCACCTGAGAAATTTCATGAACACCAAACCAGCACTGCAAGGAATTCTAAACAATATCCTAGAAAAGGACAACGAAATTCACAATAACATGAGGCCCAACAGACCAAATCAAATAGGCAAGGCAAGAAACTAAAAGGAGATGGGAGAAAAAGTAAAAAGAGTCAACAAACAAACAAAAACATGACAAGAATAAGTCAAAATATATCAGTTGTAACCATCAATGTCAATGGCCTCAATTCACCAATCAAGAGAAACAGATTGGCAGAATGGATTAAGAAGCAAAA
>NW_022900928.1:46469957-46472102 GCF_012274545.1 Fukomys damarensis
AAATTAAAAAAAAAATAAAAAAAAAAAAAAAGAAATGCTAAGTTGAGAGCCTTTGAATGAATTTTGGAAAAAAATCTTAAATAATCCCCATCATTACAACCTTGCAGCCATCAAATAAATGTAGTCAGGCACTGCTAAATTTTGTTACTTAAATGTTTGAAAAATTTAATGTAATACAAGTCAATCTTAATAAAGTATAAAAACCACTCATCCTACTTTTGTGAAAAAATAAAACAAAATGTCATGGCAGAATAATTAAAGAATAACAATAGTTAATACACTGTGCACCATAATCTTAAAAGAATGTCCAAATTGTTACTTGGAGTACAAGTCATAGAAAAAAAGACTATTTTACAAAAAGGAAACAGATAATATCATAAAATTTTATTCTCAATAAACTAAGAGAAACTAGTACAAATTAACATGTATGGTACATTGAAATAGTTTTGAAATAATGGAATAGATAATGTGTGCAATTATTTGAACTTCTCCTCGATTCCTATTTCTCAACCTTCTATTTAGTTCTTTGTTTTTATATGTATATATTTTGAGTTTTTCATATAAGAAAGCATGTGATATTTAAGCCTGTGTTTGACTTATTTCACTTAACATTATGTTCTTAAGTTACACCCATTGGCCTATGAATGCCTCAAGTTTATCACTGATCTTTAACAGTTGTATTTCTTCTTATAATCTTTAATTTTAGTGTTTGTAACTGCATTATATTATAGCTAGAGTGACTTCTCTATTAATATACTCTGATTAGATACAAGACACAGTATATTTTTCCATAATAAAGCAGTCATCTGAATGGAATTGTCAAAATCAAACCCTCACAACACCTCTCTCATTTGGTTTTTTGAAATGAACAAAGACATTTACTTTGATACACTCAGAGCAGGATTAAAACATCCTCTGAGTCTCGTGACTATGCCAAAGATTTAAAAAAAAAAAAAACACTCCTCTAACCTTAACCAAAAGACCAGATGTAGAATAATCTTCTATTTTTTTCCAGTAAGTGCTGCAAGGCAGAATTATACCAATGGTGATACACATTATTTTTAAATAGGGGTGTTCTCCCCGACCACCTATGTCCCTATTCATATATGCTTATCTTTTCTACAGTGCTTTGATGTGACATATTGCTTTCCCATTAGTATATGAATGAGTAAAAGAAACGTTGAAGGTTATTTGATGTTATGTTCTTTCATTTTGGAGATAAGATTATTTAAATTTTATATTTTCAAGGAATAAATGTTAAGGGTAAGACTTATTTTTTAAACATATAGAATCTCTGTGATATTCTATCCTCATCTCCCATTAGTTCTCAAACAAAGCCTTTCACAATTTGCTTAGTAGTAAATAAGTAGATGTCCTAATCTGTTAATTTAAGAATTAAAAGTAAAATTAGATCAAATATATAATTAAATATGTATGCCTCTACATTACATACACAGTTACTTGACTAAAATGTTTAATTTCAAGCATACTTAAATTATGTTTTAATTTATAATTTGTAAAGTGCAGTTGCTCACAATCTTTTTGTTATTAGGACTGATGCTTTTCTTTTTCATATGGTTTTATTCTCTGATGTTTTTCTTGCATGAGTCATACAGATAGTGCCTTTTCTAGTATTTCAATTTTTGCCTGGGAGTAGTGGTGAAGGCACATAATCCCAGCATTTGGAGAACTGAGGCAGACCATAAATTTGAAGCCAGCACAGGATACTTAGCAAGTTCAAGGCCAGCTGAGACTGTATCTATTTCAATTCGTGATTTCATTAAAATGGAATAGAAACTTAAAGACACTTGCAAAGCAGTCTGAGTATAAAATCTTTGTTTTGTTGTCCTTTGGACTGAACTCAGGGCCTTTTCACCCAGCCTCCCTTCCCTTCTTAAAAACTACAGACAGGTTCTTGCTAAGTTGCTAAATTGCACAGGATACAATCCTCTTGCCTCTACCTTCTAGAGTGCTAGAATTACAGAAGTATGCCACAAAGCCTGGCATGAAAACCTTTGTACTTAATGTTTATTTGATTGCAATTCTCTACCCACTTTTTGCATACCTAATTTGATAACCTTTAAAAATAATTTTCACTGCCTGCCTGCCTGCGATCACCCGGCGGCGTGCGCGCGAGCTCCCGGC
>NW_022900928.1:46476764-46504271 GCF_012274545.1 Fukomys damarensis
CATTCATAGGAAAATGGATACATATTGAAGATATACTCCTAAGTGAAATAAATAAGTCCCACATGTGTAAATACCAAATAGTTTCCCTGGTGTGAATATTCTGCAACAATGCATAAGATTCTAATAAGATTACTGACATTTAGAAATGGGAGGAAAGGAGCTAAAGGTGTAGGGAAGGTGTGATACGTAGGGGAAGAACAAAAACGGAAAAGAAAAAAATGTGAGAGAATGAAAAGATGAAAATAAAGTGTTTGTAGATGGGGAGGGGAGGAGGGGGTGAAGGGAGGCCAGAGGTAAGGGGAAAAAAAGAGAATCAAGACTTGCCATGTAAAGGTACATGATCCCAACAATGAATGTAACTGTACTGTATCCCTAAATGTACCAATAAACTCAATAAAAAAAATAATAATTTTGAAATATGTTAAAAGCACAAAGGATAAAAATATATAATTCAAGGAATAATATATAACAAACATTCATATCCACACAACCAGGTTAAGAATGGAACATTAACAATACCTTAAAAGTCTCCCCCATCTTAAAACAAGTCATGTTATTTATACACTTTAAAATTTTTTAAAATTTACTTTTATTGGGTATGTAAAAAATAAAAATCAAGCCAGGAGTGGTGGCACATGCCTGTGATCCCAGTACTCAGGAGGCTGAAGCAGGAGGATTGCTGTGAATTCAAAACCAGCCTGAGCTACATAGTGAGTTCCAGGTCAGTCTCAACTACATAGTGAGACCCTGTCTCAAAAAACAAAACAAAACAAATAAATAAATAAAAATATAGCCCATATATATTATGGGGTACCCTATAATATCTCAATCTATGAATGTACTGTCATTTTTAAAGCAAGTTGAACATATCTGTCTCCTCAAAAGTTAATCATTTTTTGGGCCCAGGATTTAGATCAGCGGGTACCAAGCCTGCCTTGTAATCACAAGTTTCTGAGTTCAATACTCAATACCTTAAAAAAAAGTTTATCATTTCTTTATGGCAAGAACATAAATAATAATTTCTTTTAGCTTTTTGAAATGTATAGTATATTGCTATTATCTGTATTGTATAATAGTATGCCAGAATTTCTCACTCTTACCTTACTGTAACTTAGAAACCACTGATGAACATTCATATTGTTCCATCCATATTGTTGCATTTACTTTCTCTGCTATTATGAGTAGTTCTGCAATGAAGATGGGAGTGGAGATATTTCTTCAACACACTGATTTAATCTCCCTTGGATATAGATTCAGTAGCGAGATTCCTGGATCATAGAGTAATTCTATTTTTCATTTGTTGAGAAATGTCCATACTGTTTCCATAGTAGCTGTACTAATTTACATCCTCACTGTGTACAGTGTTTCCTTTTTCCCCATGTTCTCTAGTACATAGTCATTCTTGCTGGCATGAGGTGTTTTCTTATTGTGGTTTTGATTTGCTTTTCTTTGATGATTAGTGATGTTGAACATTTTTGGTATACTCGCGATAATTTTTGTGTCTGTCTTCTTTTGCAAAAAGTTCATTTAGATCTATTGCCTGCATTTCACTGGATCATTTTATTTATTTGCTATTTAAATTTTGGAGTTCTTTATATATTGTGGAAGACACAAACCCTAGTCAGATGTATAGTCTGAAAATGTTTTCTCTCATACTTTTGAGTGTCTTCATGTTCTATTGGTTGTTCCTGTTGGAAGGCAGAGTGTTCTAATATAATGTGGTCTTCCTTGTCTGTTTTCACTTGTATTTTCTGTGCTTCAGGGATCTTTTCAAAATATTATTGCCTATTCCAATATCCTCCAGCATTTCTCAGATTTCTTCTTCTAGTAGTTTCATAGTTTCCAGTCTTAACATTTAATCTTTTAAATCACATTCAGTCGACTTTTGTAACTGATGAGAGATAGGGTCGAGCTTCATGTGGATATTGAGTTTTTCTGTCTTTGTCCAATGTGTGTTTTTAGCCAGAACAAAATCAAATGGCCATAAATGTGTAGATTTACCTCTAAGCTCTCTATTCTCTTCCACTCATATCTTTTTTAAAATGCTAATACCAAGTTATTTTACTTTCATTCCTCCCCATATTTTGAATCTGTAATACCACATTTAACAATTTTCTGTATTGCCTCTTTCTTAATATGTGAATGTGGTTATTCCTTTTAATTGTTTCATTTTTAATCTTTGAGCCAAGGTGTGGTTTATATGCTATACTTACCATATTACAGCATTTTGAACTTGTTTGTATAATTACTCTTACCATTGAGTTTTTTAAACCATTGAGTTTTCTACCTTTCCATATTTTCTTTTTACTCCTCAGGGTCTCCCTTTCAATTAGAAAAACTTCTTTAGTATTTCTGATGGAACAGGTTTGTTGGAGGTACACTCTCCCAATTTTTGTTTGTCTTGGAATATCTTTATCTTTCCCTTATTTGTAAAGGTAGTTTGGCTAGGGACAGCACTCCTGGTTGACAGTGTTTTTCCAATAGCATTGCAAAAATCTCATGTTACTCTTTTCTGGCATGTAAGGTTTCTGCTGAGATGTTTTCTGCCAGGAAAATAAGTATTTGATAGGCTATTTGTTTGTTTTCCTCTGGCAAACTTGAGAACCTTCTCTTTCTTTCACTTTTGAGAGCTTAATTATAAGGTATCATGGGATACATGTGCTTGAGTTACATTGATGGTGCATTTTTATCTTTATCTGTATATTTGTACCTTACCTTAGGTTTGGGAAGTTTTCTGTTATTATTTCTTTTAATCAGCTTTATACCCTTTGACATATTCAAATACTTCTTAAACTTCGATAACTCCAATATTTACTGTTTTAATATTGTCCCAGAAGTTTCTATTACATTTTATTCATTTCTCTTTATTTCTTTCTCCTTTGCATTTTTTTTCTCTCATTGAGTTTATTGCTACATTTGAGGTATACAGTACAGTTACATTCATCATTAGGATTTTGTACCTTTACATGACAGGTCTTGGTTCTCATTTTTTCCCCTTGTCCCTGCCCTCCCTTCACCCCCTCCTCCCCTCCCCATTTATAAACACTTTATTTCCATTTTTTCATTTTCTCATATATTTTCCCCCTTATTACCTTTCCCCATATCCTTTGTGTTTTGTCAAATAACCTATCTTTAAACTCAATTTTTTTCTTCAACTTGATGTATCATGTTACTGCATTTTTTAATTTTGAGGATTTTATTTTTCAGTTTAAGAATCATTGATTATTTAGAAATTGGTTCTATCTCTTGTTCAGCTTTTGTCAGAGTATCCAAACATTTCTCTGTGTTATCTTCAATGTTACTGAGTTTCCTTAAAACAGATGTTTTAAATTCTCTAAGAATTCACCCATGCTTATTATTATGGTATCTAGTCAATTTCTGGCACCTTTTTTTTGTTTGTTTGTTTTGTTTTTCTCATTAGGGATCAAACTCAGGACCTTGTGCCTTCAAGGCAGGTGCGGTGCCATTGTGGTAGATACCTGGCCCTTCCGGCATTTCATTTTCAGTATTTGGTGAGGTTATGCTTTTTTGAAAGCCCATTATGATGTTTTCTGGGCATTGAATTATTAGATATTCATTGCTATCTTCCTAATTTAATTTTGTACCTTTTTCTAGTAGGCTGCTCATTTTCTCTGAGCTTGTAGTCACTTACACTATTTTATGCCTAGATAGCTCACAGGTCCAGATTAGCTGAAATTATGCAGTTGGTGTGTTGTCACAGTCCTAGAGGGAAGTCAAAGCCCAGCTTTTTGCACAATAAATTATCAGTGTGTTGTTCAGAAAGAGCCGGGAGAGTGTCTACAGTGAGTAACCTGTCTTCGCGCTCCTCTCTGTGGGGCTGGTGTAGATCAATGTTCTCCATCCATAGTTACTGGCCTGTGGTCAGGCACTGCAGAACTCTACCTGGCTGTGGACAGAATTACCATAAATTGACCATACCTAGACTCCTATGTTACACTTTTGGCCACCAATAAAATCAAGCAGTGTCAGTTTCAGTTACTGAACCCACAGCCTACAAAGGCCAGTATAATATTGGGTTAGGACTGAAGCCCATTCTGCTATGGGCTGTCTAGTGATATGGTGGAATCATGGCAAAAGACCATTGCAACCAGCCACAGGTGATACTAGCTGAAATAAAAGTCTAATAGATTGTGGCTGTGTGTTTTCCCCTGGCATTGGAGCTTGTCCTAAGGATCCATCTATTCACAAACAGGACTATGCATCTTCCTAGTGTTAGGTTTCCCCAGCCCACCATGAAGTTCCAGGCAAAGTCTTGTGTTTACTACTTCTTTTTGCCACAATGAATGGGATCTTGCACTATGCTATGCCAACTGAGGTTGGGGTAATGTTGGTGAAGACAGTCCCTTCAGCATGTAGGATGATGCTAATAAGGGTTGGATCTGAATCTCAGAATGACAAAAACCTGCACACTCTAGTCCTGTGAGGCAGCTGGTTGTGATGAAGGCTGATAAAGGAATATTTCCAATTAAGGCACAGGCCTCTGCCTGATACTGAGGAAATTCTAGAAATAAATTCTAGAAATAAATTCTAGAAATAAATTCCATTTATGAGCACTGGCCTAGCAGTAGCTGGGTTGTTCAAGGTTGGAGGACAGGTGGTGGAGATAGTCCTTCAGAAATCAATGTTGATGGTAATCTAGTGTTTTATTTACTTTCTTATCACTGAGATAAAATATCCAACACCTGCAATTTAAAGGAGGAAGGGTTTATTTTAACTTACAATTGAGAAGTTTCAGTCCCTGCTCAGCTGTTTTAAACAAAGAAATGGCACAGAAGAAGGCCCTGAGTGAAGAAAAGCTGCTCATGTCATGGACACCAGGAAGCACAGAGAGAAGGGAAAAGCCAGGGAAGAATATTATGCCATTTCAGGTCATGCACCCATCTATAACCAGGCCTTACCTCCTAAAAACAAGTCACCTCTAATATCTGTATTGTTACATCACCTTCCAAAATCTCCACTTCTAAACACAATAGACTCCCAGGGAACACTCAATGTAAAGCACAGCATTCTACCTTTGACCCCCTAAAATCTCACAAGCATCTCCTTATACAAAATGCATTTAGTCCATCTCTAATAGTCACCAAAGTCTAAACAGAACCAGCATGGCTGAAAAGTCCAAGCCAAAAGTGTCCTCTGAGACTCATGACAGATTCTTATCTTGAAGCCTTAGAAAAATAAAGAAGGAAGTTAAACATTGTCAAAATACAATGGTACAGGGTAAATATTCACATTTTAAAAAAGGGAGAAATAGGTATGTAGAAAGGAATGTGTCCAAAGGAATTCTGCAACTGAGCAAGACAAACATTCAATCCTGTGGTTTCCTGTCCACCACCAAGGACAAAGATGTAAGGTGCAATTGACTTAGGCATTGCCGTCCCTATAGTATTGTGTATTGAAGCTTTCATTGCCTCTCTATTTGCTTACTGTTGGTGGCCTTCCTCAGCAGACATTCCAAGTTCCTGGATTCTCCAACTTTCTGGGGTTCCCACTCACCTTCAGCTTTATTCTCATAGCTTCACACACTGCCCTCTCAGGGGCACACTGCCTAGCCTGTCAGGTCTTCTTTTGAAATTTGAATGAAAACTTTCTTGACTTCAAAATCTGCATGCCTGTAAAACCAAGACCATGACACCAAGGCCTACTGCAGCTTGAGCAGTAGTTGAATCAAGGCAGCAGAGGCCTCTGAGTACCTGAATGACTGAACTCTGGGAAACATTTCTCTCTTCAGCCTAGAAAGAACAGAGATCCTGGGGGATTTTTTTCTCAAAGTAAAATTTTTGCTTTTCCAGGGTAAAGGATGGGGTCTTCCTGTTTCCCAGAATGCCTTCAAGGTATCCTTTCTAATGTCCTGACTCAAGTTACTTGAACTTTTATTAATTTAATTTTTTTCAGCAATCTAACTGTTAGCAAATTTTAACAGGCTCCAATTTTATAGGCACTTATCTTCTGGCCACAAGCAAACAATTTCAAATTATTCAACTTGGTTTTGCTCCTGCTCCTCACAGTAGATCTCACTAAAAGCAACAAGCAGTATTCAGGGCAAATTGTGATGAGATGTAAACTCCAAAAGGCTTGGTCAGTCACACCCATAAAACAATGTTGCAAGGTACATGGTCTCTCTCTTTCTCTTGGAGTGGCTTTTCTCATTGCATGCAGCATTCCTCAGATACCCAATACGCCTGGTGTCTCCAACTTTCTGGTATCTCCACTATCAGCTTTACCCTCACAGCTTCATGCACTGCCCCCTTGGGTCCACTGCCTGGCTTCTCAGGCCTTCTTTAAAATGAAAAAATGGAAATAAAGCATTTGTAAATGGGGAGGGGTGGAGGGGGTGAAGGGAGGGCAGGGACGAGGGGAAAAAATGAGAACCAAGGCCTGTCCTGTAAAGGTACATGATCCCAACAATGAATGTAATTGTACTGTATACCTAAAATGTACCAATAAACTCAATAAAAGGAAAAAAAATTAAAAAAGATCTGCATGAAGGCTTCCATGACTCCACAACTCTTAAACATTCTGCTTACCCGGCTAGCTCATAAAACTAGCACTGTGTGGAAGATGGCAAGGTCTGATGCCAGTTTCAGCAGTAGCAGATCCCCCTTGCATTGTGATGGCAGAGGCCTCTAAGTGCCTGAACACTTGAACACTGTGAACTGAATCCTGGAACCAGTTGCTTATGAAGCTCTTCTTAAGAGCAAGTTGCTCTGGGAACTTTTAATTTCTCAAAGCAAAATCTTTTATTTTGTGTCCTTGATCTAGAGAAGGGAAAAGTGTGAAGTATTGCTGATTCTTTTTTTTATTCTAAATTCTTTTATTGGTACATTTCTTTGCCAATATCATGATGTTTTTATCATAGTAACTTTGGTTTGTTTTTTTTTTCTCATTGAGTTTATTGGTACATTTTAGGTATACAGTACATTTGCATTCATCATTGGGATCTTGTACCTTTATATGACAGGTCTTTGTTCTCATTTTTCCCTATACCCCTGCCCTCCCTTCACCCCCTCCTCCCTTTCCTATTTACAAAAACTTCATTTCCATTTTATTCATTTTCTTATATTTTTTCTTTTCCTTTATTTCCTTTGCCCTACCCTTCCCACTTCCCTAACACCTTTAGCCCTTTTCTTCCTATTTCACATTGTCAATTATATAATTAGGATCTTATTTATGATTATAGTTTTTCACACCAGAGAAACTATTCGGTATTTAGACGTGTGACTTACTTATTTCATTTAAAAGTATATCCTCGGGCCGGGGATTTAGCTCAATGTTTCCACTGCCTGCCTCACAAGAGCAAGGACTCGAGTTCAATCTCTGGTACCAAAAAAATAAAAGTATATCCTCAATATGCATCCATTTTCCTCTGAATGACTCTAATTTCTCATTCTTTATGGCTGAGTAGTATTCCATTTCATAGAAAAACCACATCTTGCTAGGGATTTAGCTCAGTGGTTCTGCCACCTGCCTCACAAGCACAAAGTCCAGAGTTCAATCCCCAGTACCAAAAAACAAACAAAAAAACAAAAAAACACATCTTCTTTATCCAGTCTCCAACTGATGGGCCAATGGGCTGTTTCCAAGTTTAGCCATTATAAATTGTGCCACTATAAACATGGGTATGCATATATCACTGTTTCACAGTAACTTTGTAGTGTAGTTTCATGTTAGGGGTTGTGATACCCCCAACCTTATTTTTATTGCCTAGTATTGTTTTTTATTCTAGTTCTCTTCTTGTTCCAAATGAATTTTTGGATTATTTTCTCAAGGTCTGAGAATTATGCTGCTGAGATTTCAATTGGGATTGCATTGAATTTGTATAGCAGCTTTGGAAGTATTTTCACTATGTTGATTTTTCTTATCCAGGAATAAGGATGTCTTTCTATTTTGTGATATCCCCTTCAATCTCTTTTTCAGAGTTCAGTAGTTTTCAGACTAGAGGTCTTTGATTTCTTTCATTAGGTGTATTCCTAGGTATTTCAATTTTTTGGATGCTATTGTGAAAGGAATGATTTGCCCCATTTCTCTCTCAGTGAGTCTGTTTTTTGTGTATAGAAAAGCTTTGTCTTTTGTCTTTATCTTGTATCCAGCAACTTTGCTGAATTTTGTTATTAAGTCTAGAGGACTTTTGGTGGAGTTCTTGGGGTCTTCTAATCATATCATGTGCAAATAATGACAATTTGACTTCTTCATTTCTTATCTTTATTCCTTTTATTTTTTTTTCTCTTGTCTAATTGCTGTGGCTAATGTTTCCAAAATTATATTGAAGAGGAGTGGTGATAGTGGACATTCTTGTCTTGTTCCTGATTTTAGTGAGAAGAATTTGAATTTTTGACCATTTAGCATGATATTGGCTGTTGGTGTTTCACAGAAGGCTTTTATCAGATTGAGGTAGAGACCATCTATTTCAATTTTTTGGAGGGCTTTTACAATGAATTCATGTTGGATTTTGCCAAATCCTTTCTCTGCATCTATTGAGATGATCATATGATTTTTGTCCTTGACTCTATTGATATTGTGCATTAAATTTATTGATTTGCATATGTTGAGAAACCCCTGCATCCCTGAGATGAACCCCACTTGATCAGGGTTTATGATCTTCTTGATGATCTACTGCATTCTATTTACCTGTATCTTATTAAGGATTTTTGCATCTATGTTCATTAGTGAGATTAGCCTATAGTTCTCTTTTTTTGTTGAGTCTTTCTCTGCTTTGGGGATCCAGGAGTTTCCAGGAATGAATGTGGAAGTATTGCATTCCTTTCAACTTCACTGAAGAGTTTACACAGTAGTGGCAGTAGTTCCCCTTAAATATTTTGTAAAATTCAGTAGTGAAGCCATCAGAACCAGTACTTTTCTTTGTAAATTTTTAATTACATTTTCAATTTCACTGATGGATATTGGGTTGTTTAGAATTTTTAGGTCATCTTTGTTCAACTTTGGTAATTCAAATGTATCTAGGAATCTGTCCATTTCTTCTGTATTTTCCATCTTATTGGCATATAGATTCTCAAAGTGGGTATTGATGATCCTCTATATTTCTTCTGGGTGTGTTGTAATTTCACCCTTTTCTTTCCTAATTGCATGAATTTGGGCGTTTTCTTTCCTTTTTTGGTGAGGTTGGCTAAGGGTTTGTCAATTTTGTTTATTTTTTCAAAGAACCATCTCTTGGCTTCACTGATTTTTTTTTGCATTATTCTCAGACTCCATTGCACAACTTTCTGCCCTGATGTTTATAATTTCCTCCCTTGTATGAGATTTGGGATTGTCCTGTTCTTCTTTTTCTAGAAGCTTGAGGCTCAGCATCAAGTTGTGTGCTCTGTTTTCTTAATATGAGTATTCATTGCTGTGAATTTCTCTCATAAGTCTACTTTCACTGTGTCCCATAGATTCCAATATGTTGTATTGTCATTGTTATTTAATTGTAGAGAGTCTGATTTCTTCTTTAATTTTCTCTGTGACCCATTAGTTATTCAAAACTGTGTTGTTGAGTTTCCATGTGTTTATGAAAGTCTTGTGGTTTCTTTTGCTATTGATCTCCAATTTCATTTCCCTATGGTCCTCATAATATACAGGGGATAACTTCAATTCCTTTGCACTTACTTAAACATGCTCTACCAGTGAGCATGTGATCTATTTTGAAGAACAATCCATGTGCACCTGAAAAGAATGTGTATTCTGATTTTGTGGGGTGGAACACTCTGTAAACATTTGTTAAATTCATTTTTTCAAGATTTTGATTGAGTTCTAGCATTTTATGGTTTATTTTTTGTCTGGTTGATCTATCTGTTTGTGACAGTGGGGTATTGAGGTCCCTCAGTGCGATTGTATTAGTGATTTTATTATTTTTCATGTCCATTAGTATTTGTTTTATATAGTTGGGTGCACTGGTGTTTGGTGCATATATATTTATGACTGTCATTGCTTTCTCTTGGATTGTTCTCTTTTCAAGGTTGTAGTGTCCTTTTTCTCTCTTAATCATTGTTGGTTTGAAATCTACTTGATATGCAAAGAGGATAGCTACTCCTGCTTTTTTTTTTTTTGGTTCCTGTCATGTGGAATACTGTTTTCCATCCTTTAATTTTCATTCTACGAGTTTCTTTTTGAATTAAGTGTGTATCTTGTGTGTGTGTGTGTGTGTGTGTGTGTGTGTGTGTGGTACTGGGGATTGAACTTGGGTCCTTGCGCTTGTGAGGCAGGCCACCGAACCACTGAGCTAAATCACCGGCCCTAAGTGTGTATCTTATATGCAGCATATTGTTGGATCTTGCTTCTTGACCCATTCTACCAGTATATTGCTTTTGATTGGTGAATTAAGAACATTAACACTGATGGTTATAACTGGCATATATTGATTATTGATTTATCCTTGTCATGACTTTTTCTTTTTGTTAAACTCTCCCACTTTGTATTTCTTTCTTTCTTTTTTTTTTTTTTTTTTCATGCCTGATGGATTCATTCTGCTGGGCTTCCTGGAATTGTAGTCCTTGTTGCATTTTTCTAGGATATTGTTTACATTTTTTTGGAGTGTTGGTTAAGTGTTCTTGAAGTTTCTCAAGTGCTCTTTGTCATGAAAATATCTTATTTCTCCATCACTTTTGAAAGAGAGTTTTGCAGGATACATTAATCTGGGTTGGAGGTCTCTTTCCTATAGGGCTTGAAGTACTTCACTCCATGCTCTTCTTGACTTGTAGGTTTGTGTTGAGAAGTCTGTTGTTATCATAATGGGCTTTCTTTTGTATATGATTTTTTTCTCTAACTGCTTATAGAATTTTGTTCTTCTGTTGGTTTTCTGAAATCTTAACTATTATATTCTTATGTGTAAATTTTATTTGATCACAGATAGTTGGATTCTTATAAGCCTCAATTATCTGTATGTCAAGTTCTTTTCCCCTATTTGCACAGTTTTCTGCCATTACTTCTGTGAACAGTTTTTTTATATGTTGTCTGCACTCTTTCCTGTTTCTTCATTGACTCTGATTAGACTTATGTAATTCTTCCTTGAATTGTCTAGCAGCTGTTAGATTGATTTCTAATAGTGCCTTACTATTTTTAAGAAAGTTTCTTTTTCTGGTCACTAATTGCAATACTATCTTCTACATCTAAAATTCTGTCCTTGTATTGGCTGATTTTGCTGCATAAAGTTTCAATGGAGTTTTTAACATCCTGGAAGTCTATTTGCATCTGTTTTACAGATTTCTACTTGTTTCTGATGTTGGAATTCCATCATGTTTCTCAGCTCCTCTATTTTTTTTAATCTGTGTCCACTGTAGATTAATTAATCATGTCTTGCACTATGGGCACAATCTCTGCTCTTATTTGAGAAATTATTTCTGATTTCATTTTTTTCTGGGTCCTCTTTTCTTTCCAGTTCAGGGAGTACAGATGGTTGAGTACCAGATGTTTCCATCTCGTTGCCCTCTGTGGTTGCCTTAGGTGATCTGGAAGTCTGGTTTTGAGTCTTATTCCTGTGTCTTCTCATTTCAATAGATGCAGCCTGCTGTGCCTTTGTTGAGACAATTTTTTGTTTACCCAGTAATCTTTAATTCTCAGCAAGGCACTGAGCAGCTTTTACTCTGCTGTTCACCAGTACACCAGTTTCTGGGTTTAGAAGGGTGGACTTCTAGATCTCCAAGTTGTCCTGTTGTCTGGGTGAGCTTCTGACTGGAATCTGTGCACACTTGGGATGATATCTAGTTGTGCCTCTTGCTGGGGCCTCTATCTACCTGTTGTCTGGTAGGACCTTTTATTGGGGGCTATGCACCCCAGTTCCTGGTGTCTGCATGGGCTTCTGGCTAGGTCTCCATGCACTTATCACTGGCATTGTTGTGAGCCTCTGGCTGTTGCTTGTGCATCTGTATAGTTATTTTTCAGGTGGGCCCTTGGCTGTGTTCAGTGGTATGCTGGGTCTCTGGCTGAAGCTTGTACTGCTGTGCAGCTCTTTTCTAGGAAAGCCTGTTGCTTGGGCACCTGTATCCATGACTCTAGGGTCAGGTGGGGCTCTGGCTTGCATCTTCCTGCAGCTGTGCCACTCTGGTCCACACAGCTTATCCCTGGGATTTGTATGCACTTACCAATGGTATGGCAGGACTCTGGATCAAGTGTGTTTTTTATCTACAGCATATTATTGGATTTTCCTTCTTAATCCATTCTGCCAGTCTATTTCTTTTGATTGGTGAGTTGAGGACATTAACATTGGTGTTAATTCATATATATTGACTTATCCTTCTCATGATATCTTACTGTTCTTGGCTCTTTTATTTTTTATCTTCCCCCTTTCCCTTTAATTTCTTGCCTTCCCTGATGGCTTCAATCTGTTGGGCCTCATAGGGTTGTGACCCTCACTGTCTTTTTCTAGGATATTGTTTAGAATTGTTTTGAGTGCTGGTTGGTATTCATGAAGTTTCCTGGGTGTTCTTCATTTTGGAAGTATTTAATTTTCTCATTGATTTTGAAAGATAATTTTGCAGGATACAACATTCGAGATTGGAGATTATTTTCTTTTAGGGCTTGAAATACTTAACTCCAGGCTTTCCTTGACTTGAGGGCTTGTGTTGAAAAGTCTACTGTGATTCTGATTGGCTTGCCTTTGTATGTGATTTGTTTCTTTGATCTAATTGCTTTTAGGATTTTTGTTTTTCTGTTGGGTTTCCAGGATCTTGACTAATATATCTCTATATGTAGATTTTTTTTTATTATGGCTATTTGGAGTCCTTATATATCTTACTTATCTATAAGTCTAATTCTTTTCCCCTGTTTGGGAAGTTTTCTGCCATTCTTCTGTGAGCAGTTTAGTTTTTATGACATTTTCATTTTCTCCAGCTTTTTTGTGGATGCCAATAAACCTTATGTTATTCTTCTTTGCATCATCTAGGAGCTGTTGGATCGATTTCTCATGGTCTCTTACTATTTTTAAGAAATCTCTTTTTTCATGGTCACTAATTGCAATCCTGGCTTCTATGTTTCTATACCTGATATTCTATCTTCACATTCATTCATTCTGCTGCTAATGCTTTTTAATAGAGTTTTTAATCTGGATACCTGTTTGAATCTGTTTCATGGATTTCATTTCTTTCCTATGTTGGTCATTCATGGTTTCTATTTCTTTCCTACACTGGGCCTTCATGGTTACCATCATGGTCCTGAGCTCATCTATTTTTTTTTTTAATCTGTTTCTGTTCTAGAGTCTCTAATCATGTCTTTCTTTTTACTCACCAGCTCTGTAGCTATCTGGAAAATTATTTCTGTTTTGAATTTTTTTAGAGCCTCATTCATCTGTTTTATTACTTCCTATCCTATCAGTTCAGGGTGTTCATTTGGTTGATTATCAGATCTTTCCACTTCGTTGCTCCTTGAATTTGCCTGTGGTGATCTGGAAGTCTGTGTTTGCATCTTGTTTGGGTGGCTTCTCATTTCTGTTTTTGTTGTTGGTGCTGTTTTTTGGCTTAATTCCTGGGCTGATATTTCAATATTGCTTATTGCAAGTGTCTTTATTGCTTGTATTTAGAACACTTATGGAATGATTCCTTCTCAGAGGTGTTTTCCAGGAATAGTTGGGCTTTAGGCTTTGAGTCTCTAATGACTCTTAGACAATATCATTTTCAGTATTCCATGGAGGACAACTGATTGGATCAATAATGACACCTTAGCCCAAATGCTACAATTAGCATTAACAATAGCATCAAACACAGCTTAGAAAATGACAATTTGTGATAGCAATTAATCTGTCACCTTCATCCACATGAGCTAGATTAAAATTGAGGACTAGCCCATATGTTTGTGGTAAATAAACTCTCCAATATAGCAGTTTTACCCTTTGGGATAAGTATTTAGAAAGATTTGGGGATGGAGGGATAGAGAAATAGAAGGAGAGGAAAATGTTAAAAGTGAGGCCAGAGGACAAAGGAAGATCACACAAATTTTGGGAGCCTACTGAAGTCAAAAAGAAAGACAGAGAAAAACATAGACAAGAACAGGACAAACTAACAGCCATAGGGAGACTAGAAACTGTATTCACCATCCTAAAAGTAATGACAGTCAAGAGAAGGGAAGAGAGATAAAAACAATCCAAAATAGGACAGGAACAGGCACTAAGAGGGAGAATAATGTAGAACAAGAAGTGGGGGGGGGAGAGAGAGAGAGAGAGAGAGAAGAAAAAATATATAAAGAGGCTCTCTCAGGGTATGTCTCTGTTGTTCTGGTAGACAACATGAGCAGCAGTGTGCAGATCTAAGATAATTAATGTCAACAAGCCAGGTGAAGTCCACTGAGATGCAGGCTGATTTCTGGCTGCAAGGCCCAAGTTGAGGTCCCTGACCTCCTGCAGGATTGAACTCTATATGGCTCTACTACAGGATCTCACTGTCCCTCCCCTGAAGTGAAACTGGGTTTTTATGGGAGGTGCTGAGCCCACTAACTTACCAACCATGGTGGTCCAGTATGCCTTTATTGCAGAAATTTTCTTCACTTTCCCACTAGGCTTTAATCTTCATTGAGGAGCCTCAGAGAGGCCCTCTCTCTGTTGTTTAATTCTGTACTATCTTCTGGGGCTCATAACCATGGCCTTTATGGTCTCCCAGCATCTCTGTAGTGTGGATTCAGATACTGTGAGGGATGCCCCATGCAGTAAGTTCTGGGGGCATGGCCCATGCATTAGGCCCTGGCATCCAAGGGACAGAGGTTCTGGGCATGGCGTGCTGGTGTCATGGTCTTGCTGATTCTTAAGATGACCTTAAGACATTTTTCCTATTGGCCTGATTAAAGTTCTTGTCTTCTTTTTAAGATGAATCTTTTTAGCAACCATGCTCTCCTTTACTCTCATTTTGTAGCAAGCAAAACTGAAAACTTTCTCTTTTCTTTCTGGAAAGACTAAAAACTGTTAAAATTAGCTTTTGCTCTTGATTTTAATAGTAGATCTTGATAAAAATAGCAAGCAGTACCCATGCAATGGCCTGAATTTTGGACTGTCTTGAAATTTCCACCACAAAATTCATTAATCCCTTAGTCTCAGTTTCCCACAAAGTCTTAGAACATAAGCAAAATGTAAGCATCCTCTGCCAGAGTATGACACACATGGCCTTTAGTCCAACTACAGTAATATCTTGGCTCATTAGCACTTCTGTTTGCAAAGAATTCAATTTGCAAACCTCATGTGGCAAAATTTTGCTCCTGTTCACAAATTGTGCATTGAGTGACAAAAATGAGCACAGACATCCCCACACAAACACAAATGCAGCCATCTTTTCCAAAATTGTAAAACAAATTAAGTTCCTAAACTAAGATACCACTGCACTAATGAAGTCCTTATTTTCAACTGAAATCTCCCGAGGCTAGTGTTTACTGTCTGTATTTTTATCAGCATTATGATATGAATTCTGACCATTGTCTCCCACAAAGCTCAGCTTACAGCATTTTGATCTCCAGACCTTTCAAAACTCCCTCCTGTGCACCAATTTCAGAGACTTTTGAATCATGTGGTCAGGTAATAACCTTGAAGAGAAATAACTCTTCTCTTCACACCAAAATCTACTTTAGTCCTCTCCTCATTACTGGGACAAAATGCCCAACACCTGCAACTTAAATGATATGCCAATGACATGTTTTTCAAGTTATTCTTTGTAATTGCTGAATTTGTGTACTGGTATTTGTGTGTCTAGTTCTACAATTACAAAAGAATTGTGGATGGAGAATGTGATCAGTAAAATGTCCATCATTTGAAATATATAAAAGTGTTTTATGGTGTACAATTTTATCAGTTTTTACAAATACTTCATGCTTTAAAAGAGTGAAAAACTCATGGAGTTATGGAGCCACTATATGTTTAGCTTTTTGAGGAACTTCTACACTCTCTACCAATGTGTCCATATTATTTTACACTCCTAGAAGCAGTGTGTAACAGTTCTAATTTCTTCATATTTTGTGCACACTTCCTATTGTCTGCCTTTTTTATTATAACTATACTATAAGATGTGAAGTATTGCATTATTGTGGTTTTCCTTAGTGACTAATATTGCACATCTTCTCATTGACTTTTTTTGGGGGGTACTGGGGATTGAACTTGGGTCCTTGTGCTTATGAAGCAGGTGCTGGAACCACTGAGCTAAATCCCTGGACCCTCATTGATTATTGACCATCCTTGGGGAAAGGCCTATTCAAATACTGAACCTATTTCAAATTGAATTGTTTTTTTGCCATTAAGTTGTAAGCTTTGTTTATATATTTTTAGATGCAAGACCTTTATCAGGTATATAATTTGTAAATGTCTCCCATTCTTTGGGTTTTTTTTTTCTCTTTTTATATAGTGGCTTTGAAACACAAAAAATTTGATTTTGATGAAGTTCAATTTATCTATTTTTTTCTCTTGTTACTTTTTTTGTTCCTTTCATTTTTGGTGTCACATACAAGCTACCATTCCCTAATCAAACCATATGGTCCTTATCCACCTGAGAAAGTAACAATGCAATTAGAATTAAGAATCCCATATCTACTTTTCCAATCACATTTTTCTATAGTCTTTCAAAGATAATCAACATCTTGAATTTATGTTTGTAATTTCCATACATTTATACTTTTACTTATTGTCATTTCAAGCCACCTGCTTCCTTGACATCCTCTAGTATAGAAGCTATAACTCTAAAAACTTGACACCCAACCTCTCTTGAAGATCTGAAAGGGTATAAAGCAGTCATGGGTAACAAGGTAAATTTTAAAAATAAATTTTAGTTTATTTTATCATTTTTCCACCCTCAAGCCCCTTTCCTTCTCTATGTACAAAAGTTTTGTTTCCATTTTCATAGTTTTTCTTTTCCTTTCTTCCTTTCTCCCTCCCTCCTCCCTTGTTCACTTTCTCATTGAACATTTTTCCCCATTTCCCAACATCCATTATACATTTCAGTCCTTATTTCCACTTTCACTTTCTCACACCAGAGAAACAATGCAGTATTTAAACATGTGTGTCTGATTTATTTCACTTAAGAGTATGGTCTCAAGGGTCATCCATTTAGCTATAAATGTCTGAAACTCATTCTTCTTTATGGCAGAGTAGTACTCCATTGTATTTAAAAAACCCCACATCTTTATCCATTTGTCAATTGATGGGCATTTGGGTTCTTTTCAAGATTTAGCTATTACAAACTGTGTTGCTATATATGGGTGTGCATATATTGTGGTGGTTTGATGCTTTTAATTCATTCCAGAAAATATCAAAAAGAGGTATAACTGGGTCAAATGGAACCTCTAGTTTTAGTTCTCTGAGAAATCTCCACACTGATTTTCACAGTGATTGCTATAGTTTACACTCCTACCAATGGTGAAGAAGGGTTCCTTTTCTCCCATAGCCCTGCCAGCATTTGTTATTGATTTATTTTTGATAGCAGCCATTCTTTCTGGAGTGAGGTGGAATCTCAGCATTGTTTTAAATTGCATTTCATGAATCACCAGTAATTTTTTTTCTGATGTCAATTTTTGGTTTGGTTCTTTAAATTTGAGGGGTCTAATTTTTTTGAGTTCTTTATATAGTTTAAGTAATAGTCCTTTTTCAGAATAGATGGTAAAAAATGTTTCTCACTTTGTGAGTTGTCTTTTCACTCTGTTGTTGATTTCTCTTGCTGTGCATAAACTTTTTAATATGTGAGGTCCATTATTGATTCTTTGTAGTATTCTACATAAATTTTTTTTGTAGTACTTCCCATGTTTGCTGGGTTTTCTTCATGAAATCTTTGCCTATTCTTATGTCCTCAAGTATTCTACCTACTCTCTTTTCCATCAGATTTAGTATTTCTATTTTAATATCTAGATTTCAGATCTATTTAAATTTTAGATTGGTGCATGGTGAAAAATATGGATCTAGTTTCAATTTTTGCCACGTAGAAAGCCTGTTTTTCTAGCACCATTTATTGAAGAGTCCGTCTTTCTTCCAGTGAAGGCATTTGCCTCTTTGTCAAAGTTAATGTGATTGAACATGTCTGGAGTCAATTCCGCATCTTCTAGTCTGTTCCACTGATCCTCATGTATGTTCTCTTGCCAACACCATGCTGTTTTTATCGCAGTAGATTTTAAGCATAATTTAATGACAGGTATTGTGATATCCCTGCTTTGCCCTTATGGCCCAGAATTGCTTTTGCTAATCTAGGTCTCTTTTGGTTCCAAATAGTTTTGCCATGTCTTTCTAATTATGTGAGATATGCTATTGGGGTTTTGATTAGAATTGCATTGAATCTACATAACAATTTGAGAAATATGACCATTTTCACTGTATTGGTTCTTCCTATCCTGGAACAAGCAATATCTTTCCCATTTCTGATATCCTCTTCAATCTCCTTTTTCAGAGTACTTGAGTTTTCAATGTAGAAGTATTTTACTTCCTTCATTATAGTGATTCTTAGGTAATTAATTTTTTAGATGCTATTGTGAAAGAGTTGTTTCTATAATTTCTCACTCAATGAGTTTGTTATTCATGTACAGAAAGGCTATTGAATTCTGAGCATTGACTCTGTATCTAGTCACGCCACTGAATTTGATTATCAAATCTAAATCTTCTGGTGGCATTTTTGGGTTTTTCTACATAGAGTATCATGTCATCTGCAAGTAATGATAATTTAACTTCTTCCTTTCCTATCTCTAGTCCTTTTATTTCCTTCTCTTGTCTAATTGCTCTGGCTAGTGTTTCCAGAACTATATTGAACAGAAGTGATGACAGTGGACATCCTTGTCTTGTTCCTGATTTTAGAGTGTAAGCTTTCAATTTTTGTCCACTTAGAATGATTTTGTCTATTAGTTTTTCATAGATGGCTTCTATCAAATTGAGGTAAAAACTATCTATACCAATTTTCTGTAGAATTTTTATCATGAGTGGGTGTTGGACTTTGTCAAATGTTTTTTCTGCATCTAGTGAGATGATTATATGGTTTTTGTCCTTGGCTTTTTTAATAGAGTGTATATTTATTGATTTGTGTATGTTGAACCATCTCTGCCTCTCCGGGATGAATTTAACTTGGTCATTTTGTATTTTCTTCTTGATGATTTGCTGCATTCTCTTTTCCAGCACCTTATTGAAGATTTTTGCATCCATGTTCATTAGGGAAATTGGCCTGTATTTCTTCTTTTTGCTTGCATCCTACTCTGGTTTTGGAATCAGGGTAATACTTGCTTCCAGGAATGAATTTGGCAGTATTGCTTCCTTTTCAATTTCATTAAAGAATTTGAGGAGTAGAGACATTAGGTCTTCTCTAAATCTCTAATAGAATGCAGTAGTGAATCCATCAGAGCCAGGGCTTTTCTTTGTTTGTAATTTTAAAATTACATATTCAATTTTATTGACTGATATTGATTTATTTAGAATTTTTATATCTTCTTGATTCAGTTTTGGTAATTCATATGTATCTAGTAATCTGTCAATTTCTTCTGTATTTACCATATTATTAGAATACAGGTTCTCAAAGTAGGTGTTGATGATGTTCTGGACATCTGCAGGATCTGTTGTGATTTCCCCCTTTTCATTCCTAATTACATGGATTTGAATCTTTTCTTTCATTTTTTGATAAGTATGTTTAAGGTTTTTCCACTTTTATTTAATTTTTCAAAGAACCAGCTCTCTGATTCATTGATTCTTTGTATTGTTTTCTTAGTCTCAATTGTATTTCTTAGCTCTGATTTTTATAATTTCCTCCCTTATATGAGCTTTGGGCTTGACTTGCTCTTCTTTTTCTAGAATTTTGAGGTTAAATATTAGGTTGTTTATTTTAGCTTGCTCTGTTTTTCTGATATGGCAATTCACTGCTATAAATTCCCTCATAGGACTGCTTTCATTGAGTCCCATAAGTTCCAATATGTTGTATTGTTATTATCATTTAGTTGTAGAAATTATCTGATTTCCTTTTTTTTTTTTGTAAATAAGAAAAACCTTTTGTTGCTGCTGTTTTTCATTAAGTTTATTGGTAATTTTTAGGTATACAGTACAGTTACATAGATTATTGGGTTCTTGTACCTTTACATGATATATCTTGGTTCTTATTTTTTTCCCCATACCCCTGCCCTCCCTCCACTTCCTCCACCCTTCCCTATTTACAAAGATTTTGTTTCCATTTTTTCCTTTTCTTATATATTTTTTTCTTTTCCCTTCTTTCCTTTTCCCTCCCTTCCTACTTCAACTCCTTTAGCCCCTTTCTTCTTTAATTTCTTCTGTGAGCCATTGATTGTTCAGGAGTATGTCATTTAATTTCCATCTGTATATTAAGTTCTTGTGATTTCTTTTGCTGTTGATTTCTAATTTCATTGCACTGTGATCTGATATGTGCGGGAGGTTATTTTACTTTCTTTGCATTTACTTAAGCATCATATATGAGCTAGTATATATGATCTATTTTGAAGAAAGTCCCATGTGCAACTGAGAAGAATGTACATTCTGATGTTCTGGGTAGAACAGTCTGTAAACATCCACTAAGTCCATTTATCCAAAAGTTTGATTCAATTCTAATATTTCATTGTTTTTTTTTTGTCTAGTTCACCTGTTTATTTATGACAGTGGGTTATTGAGGTTCCCCATTTCAACTGTACTAGTGCTTATATAATTTTTCATATTTGATCATGTTTGTTTTATATAGCTGGGTGTGCTGCTATTTGGTGCATATAAATCTCTTCCTCATCAAGGTAAATTTATATAAGTCTCTGGATTGAGGACCTTTCCCAAGTGAAAAGGAAAAGCCTTGTTATTGACAAGATTTTGGGTCTTTCCTAATTTTTTCCCATTCTTACAGTTTGTAACAGAGACATGATGTGGGTTGATCATGTTTCCCCTACAGGGTAACAAGAATGAAGAACAAGGCCTCTATGCATCCTCATGAAAGATGAGCATAGCTTAAGTATCTGATAGTATTATTAAACAGTGTACTAGGTCACTGCCATGTAGATCCCCTTGTTGCCTGAGACAAATACTGTATTTCGTCAAAGATGAGATGCTATCAATTAGGACACACAACATTATTCTACTTTCCATTACAAATGGGAAATATATTAATCATTATACAATAATATTATACAATTTACAAATTGATTGTAAATAATAACAGTTATTAAAACTAGTATCTAATCTGTAGGACAGTTTTACTAAGAAGAAATTATGACAAAGATGTTTCTTAGGGTCAGTGAAATATTTTAAAAACTTCCATATTTAAACTATTTCTAGTTAGTATTTCATATACTTGTAAATGAACATTTTCATAATCTACACCACTCTTTAACATAAAGACAAATTTAGATTAATGTATCTGAAAGCAAAGGAGGAAAAATCAGACTTGATAAGAAAGCTGTTTGCTGCTGAATGTCTTCAACCTAAGACAGCTGAGAGTCCAGTGATCTGCATACTTTTTTTTTTTAATTTTATTGAGTTTATTGGTACATTTTAGGGATACAGTACAGTTACATTCATTGTTGGGATCATGTACCTTTACATGGCAAGTCTTGATTCTCTTTTTTTCCCCTTACCTCTGCCCTCCCTTCACCCCCTCCTCCCCTCCCCATCTACAAACACTTTATTTTCATCTTTTCATTCTCTCACATTTTTTTCTTTTCCCTTTTTGTTCTTCCCCTATGCATCACACCTTCCCTACACCTTTAGCTCCTTTCTTCAAATTTCTAAATGTCAGTAATCTTATTAGAATCTTATGCATTGCTGCAGAATATTCACACCAGGGAAACTATTTGGTATTTACACATGTGTGACTTATTTATTTCACTTAGGAGTATATCTTCAATATGTATCCATTTTTCTATGAATGAATCTATTCTCTCGCTCTTTATGGCTGAGTAATATTCCATTTTATAGAAAAACCACAACTTCTTTATCCAGTTTCCAACGGATGGGCAAATAGGTTGTTTCCAAGATTTAGCTATTACAAACTGTGCCGCTATAAACATGGGTGCACACTTCTTATGCCAAACATGGACCTACTTATTGGCAGGTTTATCCCTTGCCCTTTTTCTGTTTTAATGCACACCTTCAGACTATATTTCAGCTGAGTTCAGGAAACTAAATCGAACTGGAGAGTGGAAGATGACAAGGTGGTGGTGGGAAATTGGGTTCCTTCCTTCTCTGTCATTAGTCCATTGGCAACTGAAACTCCTCACTGAATCTGTCTTCTACCAGACTGGCCTGTCAATGTTGCAGCAGCTGCTTACTGAGCCTGGACCCTGCCTTTTTGTCATTGTATTCAAGGTGTGGTAATGTCTTCTGGCTTTGGTCATTTCTGGATGGCCCTCACCATTCCCTATTTTGTTCTCAATGTGTCTCACCTATGTAATTAATTCCTTGCATTAAATTCTTTTTGATTGTTGGACTATTTGAAATATTTTTATTTACTTGATTAAAATAATTTGATACTTTTAAAAAATTTGGATATTCAGTCTTAAACTAAAGTTGTTGCACACTGAGTCAAAGATGAGAATTATAGCAGGAGATTGGAGAGAAGTCTGGTTCCCTAGTCACTGCCAAGTGTTTAATATAATAGACTCTTTGAGGAAAGGGACAGTTATTCACATTGGAAAATATTACTGGTATACAGCCAGAGGAAAAAAGGGAATTTTTAAATGATTTTCCTGAAGGCACTGATTTGAATGCTTAGGGCCATACAAACGTCTTCATGAAAGCTGAAATTTTTTTCTCACTTATGTATGTGATTCATACATATTGGATTCTTTTCCAAACAAAACTTATCATTATTGTTAACTTATTCTTTCCCCACAATTGTAAGTTTTTGGGATAGTGTTGGGTGTATTTACACATCTTTTGGGAGTACAATCCAAATTATTCCAACAGAAAAGAGTACCTCATTGATGTGTGCTGGACTAGAAGGTGGATGCAGTATACAGATGAGATTTGATTGCCTCCCTTTGGGGAGGAGGTAGATGTGTCTGGACTACTAGTATAACCAAGTTGAAATTATGGACAGGGATAAGGGGAAAAAAATGAAAACCAAGACCTGTCATGTAAAGGTACAAGTTCCCAATGATGAATGCAGCTGTACTGTATACCTAAAATGTACCAATAAACTCAGTGAGAAAAAAAAAAAGAAATTATGGGAAAGATAGTGTTATGGAACTAGGGCAGCCAGAACAGGCAGTACACATTTGTTATTCTGTTCCACATCTATTTATTTTGTATGACACAATAACAACTTGATTTTCCTTTGTGAATCACCTCTTTCCCACACTCAGTTCACTTGGCTTGGTTAGTATTAACACTACCTCTGCATATGGAAAAGCCACTGACTCAGGCCTAACCAATATCAGTGTTCAGAGAGGGGCACAAGGATTAAGCAGTCAGGGAGAGGCAACATTTGACCTCTTTTGACCTTTTGCAAGGGAAGTATTCACGGTTGTTTATACTGGACTTGAAGTAGTAAAGATGTAAGTGTGGAGCTTCTACCAACCGCTTTGTCACCATGAAAGAAGTACATGCTGAGGATGGAGCCCAGATATAGGGAAGCACATGTGAGAGGCATATGAGAACCAATGCTTGATGAGCTACTGAGTTCAGCTGTGCCTAAATCGAGAATGATCTAGAAGTTTTATTTATGTGATCCAGTGAATTCCTTTCTCCAAGCCTATTTGAAATATGCTTATGTCCCTTTCTTCTTTCAGCCTTCTCCTTTCATTGAAATAATCCTATAAGAACATTCCATGTATTTACATAGTATGATATACTTTTTTTCCATGTAAAATAATTATTTAAATAATCCTATAAGTAAATTCCATGTATTTATATAGTATATATTCTTTTTCTCCCTCCCTTTCTTCTTTCCTTTTGCTGAAAGAATACTAACTATTGTTTTAAAAGCATCAGTATATTCACACATATCCTGGAGCTGCAGAGCACTTAATTTGGTAAAATGAAACCTAAAATGTTATTTATGTAAATAAACAGAAGCTCTCTGTTAATATTACTGGATTTAGGTCTAGGACTACAGCATTTGTTTTTAAAATTTAATTATCTGAGTATATTATGTGCATGTACAAATCTGCCAAAATGAAAATCATTAATCTATGTCACTAAATCTAAGGTCAATATATTTTCTTAATTCTCATAGAATAGGGTTTTAGTTATATCATTGCTGCCAATGAAATTGATCCTAGGGCATGACCTGCACTTCATTTAATGTAGGAACTTCACACATATTTAAAAGATGTTAAATGACTGATTACAACTCATGAAAGTTCATTAATAAATATTCACTGAAGCACGCAACTTGATGTAATGGTTTTCTTCCTATTTTCTTTGTGGGATTCTATTCTCATTGGAAAATGAGCATTTAGCATCCTCCTCCCTCTTGTTGATCTTTAGGGTTTGATTTGTAGTTAGCAGGCATCTGTATCTACATTGCCTTTCTATTTGTCTAAAATTCAACCTTGGCATACATATGGTAAAATATTGTTTATGATTTAATTGCACAAGACATGGACGCTTGATTCAAAAACGCTGACAATCTGAAACTTTTCTAAATTTTAAATAATCAATGATTTCTTTATCTTAAAAAGGATGCCATTGAGTCATTTCAGTCAATTTTTTACTTAGTTTTGAAAAAAATCAACCACAGAGTTCTACAGTTAGAAGCCATCTTTTTTGGATGATGGAACATATTTGCAGAAATACAAAATGGAAAATGTGACAAATTGATTACAAATTTCAGTTGTCTTTGGCAGCCACAGGCTGAGAAGAGTCTGAGTAGTTCACCCTTTAGCTCGCTTTCATGTTCCCATTTCCTCTCAAATCTCCTTTCATGATTACACACTGAATTTATAGATCGTTTGGAACTATATGTTTTTCTTTCTCTTTATTTGTGTGTACATTATTTATTTTTTATTGATGTTGATTTCTTTATTGTCCTATCATACAGGTTGTTTGGGACAAGGATAATACAGAATATCAATTCTCCGAGTGTTCTATTATTAGTGGTAGAAAAAGATGATTTCATATTCTCTATTGGCAGAGGGGAAAGGGATATTAGGACTGTAGCAACATATTTAGACTGTGGAGCAGGGGCATTTGGAATGCTTCTTACAGAAGCCCATCTTCCTCTTATCCTCCTTGATTTTCAAAAAGGCCTGTGTAAAAGGGCTTAGTGGGATGTGTTTGCTGAGCCTTGTGCTCACCCGGCCTGGTCTGACCAAAGGCCACACACAGGCCAGGCAAGTACCCACAATGCCTGAGAATTCAGAAATGTTTCCCCAGTATTCAGTAGCTGCTATATATATAAAATTTTAATATCAACTCTATAAGTGATCTGAAAAACATGGAAATGAAAAAAGTCAGCATTTTGCTAGTAGTAGAAGCTTTCTACAGAAAAATTTCCCCTTACATATTCATTACTGTTAATAGCTCTCAGAAATGAAAAAATGGAAACAAAGTCTTTGTAAATATAGAGGGGTGAAGGGGTCAAAGGGAGGGCAGGGGAATGGGCACAAAATAAGAACCAAGATAGAATATGTAAAGGTACAAATCTCCAATGATGAATGCCATTATATTGTATACCTAAAATGTACCAATAAAATAAACTAAAAAACAGTTCTCAGAACTTTCTGTGTTGTAACTATATTGTTTGTGACTGTAAGTATGATTTGATACAAGAAAACCACTTCTGAATTTTTAAACTTTTTTTTTACACAAGGAATTACATACAATACAAAATATTGTTTTACAAGCTGAAATCTTTACACTCATAGGTACAATTACAGTAATGCAGGTAATAGTGCCTTTACTTAGAGTTATTTATCTTCATTGGGCTTAACACAAAGCCCAAAATGAATTATTTGCTTAAATTCCCTGCTAGCCTTTGAATTAAAGAAAAGAAAGATTACTTTTACTTCCTATATAATATGTCAGGATGATAAACAATGCCAAAATTAAGTAGTCTGGTACTTTTGTAAATGAGAGATTGTATTCCAATAGCTCTTAAACTGTAAATGCTAAGGTTCAGGCTAAATATGTCTATCAAATTGTCATTATCTCAGCTTTCAGGAAAATTACATCATCTTTGGTATTAGGCTGCCAACAAACAGAAACTATAGATTACACCATTTTTCTAAAGAATCCTGTATTTTAATGAATAGTTGAATAAATAGACATTAATTATGAAATTCACATTAAGATAGAAGAAAATTCAAACATTCTGATTGCTTTATCTCTTAAATTTGATAGCTACTACAAAACATACTATTTATGTTAGGGCAAAAATAAGCTGAATTACGGGAGCGTAACTAGGAAGTGCTGGCAGATATATACAATAATGTGGAGAAGCCATAAAATAAATTGTTTATATGTACATTATTTTTCCTCTCTTTTTGCATGGAGAAACACTGTTTTAAAAAATGGGAAAACACACAGTAGACCACATGCAACAAGGATTAATACAATGTGTACAGCAGAATAATCAAATAAGACACATGACCTATGGGTTTAATAAAGAATTTGGAGAAGGAAAGGAATGAAACCTGGAATGCTTTCTTACTGAGGTTTCAGAATATAAATTTGTAACAAACCTCTTATAGTTTTCAAAAGTTCCCACTAGACCACCTATGATTTAAGTGTGGAGCTAAAAATAAACCATCATATTATACAAAACTTTGTATAATAGCATACAAAAGGTAACAATTTACTTTTTGTATAAAATATAACCTTTTGATAGTATATTTATTTCACATATGTATAAATATAGCCCAAAGAATATGCTTTAAGTATTTCTACCAAAATATTCTTTACAAAAGTTTACAAAATGAGTGATTTATTTATATTTACAAATGAGCACAGAAAAGATTGTGGGCCAGTGATGTTGGTATTGTGTAAAGGAAGGAGAATGCCTCAGCACATTTTAAAGACTGGGAGAGGGCTTTGCAAAACTTTCAACATTTTTTTTTATTGAAAAGATATTTAAAGACTTGCTAAGACTTATTAAAATGACTTTGATTAAATTACATTTGATATTTGGATATGTGTGCCTAATTAAAAGGCTGAAGATAACTTTTGCTCCTCGGAAAATAGGAAAATGTTAGCGATAGTTTGCATCCATCCTACAACTGCATGTTTTCCCCATTTAATAGCTCATCTGTAAGTGAGTACTGAGGATAAATGACTCAACAAAAACATTTTCTTTGGGCCGGGGATTTAGCTTAGTTGTGCCACCACCAGACTTTTCTTTGATGTAGCACAACCCCAAGAGAGACAAAGAGTGGATACAAATGCCCCTTGATGCGACAAGGACTCATCACATCAGGAACAAAAGAATAAATAGACTGCTACAAATGGACCACATTCTATTTAGTATCTCACCCAAATCCAAATAACAATCCAAAGGACTGATTTTTCTCTCTCAGTTATGCTTCTAAACTCTATAAAATACTATAAAATAGATTTGCACCCACTTGTATCTAACACTCCTGTTTCTTTCTTTTTTTTTTTTTTTTTTTTTTGTTATTGGGGTTGTACTCAAGACCACATCCCCC
>NW_022900928.1:46504536-46594340 GCF_012274545.1 Fukomys damarensis
AGTTTTTCCCCCCCTTTTTTTTAACCCTCCTTTTTTTTTTTTTTTTTTTTTTTTTTTTTTTGGTAATGGGGGTTGAACTCAGGACCTCAAGTCTGCCAGGTAGGTGCTATACCACTGAGATACATCCCCAGCCCCATTCCTGTTTCTTATCTCCAATGAAAACATACTACTTTTTTTAAAAACTTGGGATTGAACTTGGGCCCTTGTGCTAGCAAGGCAGGCACTGGAACCACTGAGCTAAATTCCTGGCCCAGAACACACTGCTTTTTCATCTAAATTTTGCTTTCCAAATTTCCTTTGTTTTACAAGTCAGTCTCTGGTCATCAGAATAAGTATGGAGGACAAAGCTCAAATTCACAACAGATCAGTGGCCATCAATCAAAAGAAGTAATCTCTCAGGTTATTTGTGGCCAGATAAATCTTCTTTATAGCAATGTCCAGGGTTTTTTTTTCTTCTTCTTTTAAAGCAAAGTCTGATGTAGACAAGTATGCACCTATATTTCAGTAGGATTGGAACAAGTCTAGATTTACTGAAAACAGATTTGAATATTGGCTGTGAAAGCCAAAATAAAGTTGCACAATTCTACATTCTTATTTCATCACTAGACACAGAATCCCACTGACGAGTACAATGTATGAGAAAACTGCAAAAATGAATACTGAATCTAAGGGGAAAAATCTGTAATCTACTAGATGTTTTCTAGGTTCTCTGGATTTCCCTTACATAGGACACAGTTTGGTTACTTCAAACAAACCTATAATATTTTGATCTATCTCTTAAACTTTAGGAAAATTAAATGAAAAGACAGTGGAAAAATTAAACCACACCTATCTATTAAAGCAAATTAAGGAATTTGTTTTTTGTTGCTTAGAATTAATATCACCTCACAACATGGGGTTTAAACAAAGGACAAGTTCTATTTTCTTTCAGAGAGAGAGCATGGGAAGCCTATTTTACACAATTAATTACACACCAACATCACGGTTTTGTTTGAATAATATGTCCTGGAGCTTATATAGGAGAAAGTGATCACAATGTTTTACTTTAAGGTTTGAGATTTTTATACAAGAACTTGAACCAAAATAGTCACCACTGCAGTTACTTTCTGCTTTCCACTTTTAAACCATGATATCTTCATGTAGTTCACCTGGAAGTCATAGGTTTGCCCTTTCAGTGTCCTTATAAAATACTGCCTTTTAGTGCTTTGAGTTCGTGAACTGTCTCTTCTTTCACCTTCAAGAGTTATTTCCTAAGATTTCATCAAGATTTATATCTTTCATCCAGTCATCATTGCCAGGCTCTGTCTTCAATAAAGAATCAATGAAATCAGCATCACTGTTTAGGGCAGGACCTATGTTGTCAGTCTGTTGGCTGAGGAAGTCAAAAGCTAAGTCACTGCCATGGTCACTTCCTTGAAAAGCCCTGGCACTTTGGTTGGATGAAGGAAAATTGTTGGATGTCAGAGATGGTGGCTGGCTTATGCCTGTCCTTGTCTGATTCAACCCAGTTCCTGACTGGTTTAAATTAGACAAAATTTGTGTGCTTAGTTGACTGGGTCTGAGATTCAAACCCCTGAGTGAACCTATGGTTTGTCCATTTAGTGTTTGATTCATTTGGTTCATGGGTCTCATTTGCACAGCTGGTGTTAATTGGCTCAGAGGAGCCACTGCCCTTTGGGTAAACTGTTGGCTACCTACTGCCTGTTGCAATGACTGACTTGGGGTATAGCCTGCAGGGGTCCCTGTGGGGAAATGAATCCCTGCGGACTTCAGAGCTTCCTGCTGTTTGGTTGCTGCTTCTGGAGAGGTCCAGTTCGCTGCTGTTGTGTTGGATGTAATCACTACATTTGATGTTCTCTGAGCTGGCATGCTTGCCAAACTGTGAGTTAAATTTGGTCTCAATTGTTGTGAATTACCAACAGATCCAGTTCCAAAAGTGGCCACATTGTTACTGTTACTTAGCCCTAAAGTAGATGGCCGTGGCATCAAAGGGTTGTTTTGATTTGTTATAAGTTGATTTGGATTCCTCTGTTGGGTTAGTTGATTCATTCCTGAAGTGATGCTGTAGGTGCCAGGTTGACTACAAGGCAGATTTCCATACATCCCTATGTTTTGAACTGCTGTGGATAATGATGGCATTCTTGTTCCATGAGAAGTAGACATGAGGCTGGAGTTTGGAGTTAAAATGGCGTGTGTTGAAACTGGGTTTGTCATAGCCTGATTAGCATTTAAACTCATTGTAGATGAGCTGCCTAGAAAAGAAAAGAGAATTATATTGATTCAAAACAGTAGAGTATCTCTGCTTTTTAGTAATTTACCCAAACTTGTCAAATGATCATCAAATATATTATGTATAGGAAATAAGATAGTTTGTGGGTGAAGGGGGTAGTATCATGACATTTCTTGGTTAAGAGTGTGATGACACCACCAAAAAAGAGTATAATATGGTGGTCCTATATAGGTTATAATTTATTCCTCTTCTGGGGTCATAAAGGGGAGATGACAGTTACGTTCCCAGTCCAAAGAATACAATTTTGATTAGCAGCTATTACAAAATATTATAAAATCATGTTACTGTTTACTGCAGGGGCCAAGTAAAAAAGTGTGAATAAATCCAATATATGGCTGCTCGACTAATATTCTTAATCTATGGCCTTGAAAATTATACCCAATTCTTCACCCAGATCATCTTTACTCAAAAAGTTTCCATAATGGTTTCCCAGTATCCAATGGGTAAAATCTCACCTCTTTAAGGCTCTGGAATTTGATGTAATCCACACTCTGGTTACCATTTCCATATGAGAAGCTTTTCCTCTAGAGCATATCATTAATACTGTATATCCTTCCAGAGAACACTACACACCACCTTTGCTCTTGCCATTTCCCTCTCATATGATGCCTTTCTTACTTAACTGAGCCTGCTTTGTTCTCCAAGCTTTAGGTCAGTTCTCAAGCTCTTCTGTTAAGCTTTGTCTTTTATTCCAGGCTCATCTCTCCAGTAGGAATTTTTTCCCCAAAGTGCCTGCCTGTTAAATTGATTCCTGTCCATAACTCCTTGGATGGAGGACAATGCCTGACTCACAGCTTGCTGAATAGGAAGACACTTCACAACACATAGTGATAGTCAATACGTTGAACTATTCCTAGTTTGGGAGGTTAGTGCCATCATGGGAAAAGCATCTTGAGAGGCAAAAATAGAAGAGAAAAAAGTGCCTGAGAGGTAAGCCATTTCTGCCTGTTTTGTTCAGTGTCATATTCCCTTGAGTCTAGTAGATGGCACAAAGTTGGTATTCATATGATACATTTTACATGAATGAATTAATGAAAGATTAAACTGAAGAAAAACTGGGAGAAAGATATTCTTATGAAATATTCTTCCCGAAGAAAGGCAGGCAGGCCCAGAGAATCAGAAATACTGAGAAATAGTGATTTACACATATATGAATCTTAAAATTCAGTTATGAGAAGTGCATGTCTGAAACCATAACTTCAGGATACCCGCTGTAGCCTGAGGATACCTAGTATGATACACAGCTTGAAAGACTAAAGGCTAAATCAACATGCAAGCACTACTATTGTTTTCAAAATAAGTCCCAACTAGACTATATAGTCTTTCCATGCCGGAATAGTCTCTTGAAATCTCTTTGTATCTCTCATCTTGATATAGGGCCCTGCATTGTGTAGTGGGCAGGAAGTGTTTGATGAAGATAGAATACAGCCAGGTAGAAGGAATTTGGACAATAACAGAGTACACACAAAGCTAATGAGTTGAAGGAACACTGTCTTTACACCTCAAGGTTTCATAGCAAGAGAGTTTACTCTATGCAAATGATATGGAAAACATTCGGAGGTTTTAGCAATCATCTCTTGCAGATGACCTGCTTTAAAAATATGCCTTGGGAAAATTTACGAGAGCAGTAGTGTTTGTAAACAATATAAAGACCTTCCACAAAGATCACAAAATAACAATAATGGCTAACATTCAGAAACTTTTAAGAGGTAATAGAAACTGTTCCAGGTTTCTTTTGTACTTCATTTCTAATATTAACATTTTAAAATGATAAAAGTTCTTGTTGTGTTTTGCTGCTTCTTTTACTCTTAGAAAATATGTCAAATAAAGTGTTCAAGGGCCAGGGATTTAGCTCAGTGGTGTCACTGCCTGTCTTGCAAGCACAAGGTGCTGAGTTTGATCCCCAGTACCAAAATAAATAAATAAAATAAAGTGCTCAAGAGCAGCAATTTTTACTTAATCAAGGAGCAGAAGTTCATTGCTAAGGAAAATGTATTTTCCCTTAGAAAAATTCTCACACACTCTGCAGAAGGTGCCTATCTGCTTTCCAACTTCCCTATCTTTCTTAGAAACAGAGCACTGACCTTGTAGTAATGTATTCTGCCGAAAAACCACATTTCTCAAACTTTTGTGTGACAGTCTAGATTAATATATTCTAGCAAAGAGTAAAAGTAGGTAGGAATCCTTTACAAAGGGAATATGACTCATTTGGGAGGATATGTTACTTTTTCTCTACTTTCTCCTTCCTACTTGAAATATGTATGTGAAGGCTGATGATGTGGTGGCTACAAGCAGCCCTTAGGATGAAGTCAGTCATATGTCAAAGAAGTTACTACTAGCCATAAAGAATGAGAAATTAGATTCATTCACAGGAAAATGGATACATATTGAGGATATAATCCTAAGTGAAATAAATAAGTCATACATGTATAAATACTGAATAGTTTCTCTGGTGTGAAAAACTATAATAGTACACAAGATCCTAATGAGATAATTAACAATGTGAAATAGGAAGAAAAGGGCTAAAGGTGTAGGGAAAGTGGGAAGGGTAGGGGAAAGGGAATAAGGGAAAAGAAAAAAATATGAGAAAATGAAAAAATGGAAATAAAGTAATTGTAAATAGGGAAGGGATGAAAGGGTAAAGGGAGGGTAGGGATAAGGGGAAAAAATGAGAACCAAGACCTGTCATGTAAGGGTACGAGGTCCCAATAATGAATGTAACTGTAGTCTATACTTAAAATTTACCAATAAACTCAATGGAAAAAAAAAAAAGAAGAAGATGGAACAGAAAAAAACAAAAGCAGCCTGGATTCCTGGTAATGTGGAATCAGCCCTAGACTACTATCCCTGGGATTGTTCAATAAGAATGGGAAAAGAAATTCTAAACATTTACTTGAATTTTGTACATTTCAAGAGGATCCCAGCTTCTCTAAGGCCCAGTCACGGACCATGTTCCAAATCACCTGTATCTTGTCTTTGAGTTCACACATTCCTAATAAAGTGGAGAGAGACAATCTGGTTCATTTGAAAAAGTTTACATAAGTCAGGGCAACATATTTAAACTATACTTAATAGGGCAAAAATACTAATAAATAGGAGTATTCACAGTTTCTCCTTCTTTAGAAAATTTTCTGTACAGATGAAGAAACACATAGATAGAAGGTAGGAAACACAAGAGAATAGTTCACATTCCTAATAAAGTGGAGAGAGACAATCTGGTTCATTTGAAAAAGTTTACATAAGTCAGGGCAACATATTTAAACTATACTTAATAGGGCAAAAATACTAATAAATAGGAGTATTCACAGTTTCTCCTTCTTTAGAAAATTTTCTGTACAGATGAAGAAACACATAGATAGAAGGTAGGAAACACAAGAGAATAGTTTAACATGAAGAAGTACATAGTTTTGAACAGAAGAAACTTGAATAGATTCCGAGCCCAAGGTAGGAGCTGTATCAGCCAGTTTTGAGGGAAGGTCTTCTGAAATTCAGAGTTGCAGGTGAGAGATTTTGGGGTGAGTACTTATATTGAGAAAGCTGTTAAAAAGTTTCATTTCATGATTGAAGTGGAATCCACTGTTAGTGTTTGAGAAGACTTTATAAGGATACACTTTGCTTTTCAATTATTCCTTGAAGGCAAGACTATGGAAGGGGAAGAGTGAAGGAGAAACACAGATTAGGCTTTGAGCAAGTTATATTTCTGATTGAGAAAGAGCAAGAAATATTTCCATGCCTTACACCACCTGGGATAAGGCAAGCTGTTGGGATACTGAATGAACCTAGCATTCAGAAAATATTTAGCTCTCTGGATTCTCAGAAGTATTTTAGACAGTAGTGGATATATGAATGCAGGGCAAGAACTAATGGAAGGGCCAAGTGTGGCATTAATCTGGAAGATAGATGGGTTCTGGCAGAAGATTCCAAGAAAGACATTGTAGTCAAATATGGGATGGGAAAAGGAAACAATTATGAAAATCTAATACTTTTCTCTTTTCACAGTTATGCCTTTCACTAATTTTTAAGAGCACTTACCAGAATACTGTGCAGTTGGTTGCAGATTTCCTATATTTCTTCTTTGGTCTTTGTAATCTGGTGGTGGCCTTGTCAAATGTGAATTTATCTGATCTTGTGGAGCAATTTTCTCCTTGAAAACACAAATGAAAATGTATTAGAATGTGCTATTATATTTTTGCTCATAAAAACTTATTTACTATTTAAACAGAATATAAGAACAATTTTGCAGTCATGGATTACAAATCATGACCTCATTTAGTTGAGCAAATTCAGAGACAGATCTTTTCTGTTTCAATAAAATTCCTGCATGAAAGTACCATTTCCTCTCCATAACATTCTGTATTTTGTTCCTGGTAACTACTTTCTTTACTATTATTTTGCAATTAGATTTCAGTAAGAACTACATTTCTGTCAGTTTTGAGATGGTACTTCTAGTTTTGTATTGTGGTACACCTGATGCACTTTAGTGTTTCTATATAATTTCGGTGCCATAGAATGTGGAAAGCCTAATAGTACGATTGCCAGATGAAATGAGCATCACCTTGGTATTCTTTATTTTTGTTTGTTAAATCTGGCAACCCTAGAAAGGAAACAATATCAGGAGATACCAGTTATATACTATATGCATATGTACCTCTTTTTTACTCCTTAATTATTAATCCTCCAAAGTAGGTATGATTATTTTTATTTAAAAGAAGAGAAAAACGGAGACTTCATTAGGCTAAGCAACTTGAGAGCAAATTCTGGAGTCATAAACTTAGGTTCTTTCCTGCCATACAAAGCAAAGACTGCTTGTAACTCAGTTTCTCACTGATCCATTCGAAAAGCACTAGATTTTCCCAGGATCTTTTCTTTTTTGTCCTTCTGAAATCAACCACCTTTATTTAGATCTTTAGACTAATTGAGCCTGGAAGTTAAGAGTGGAAATAGCAACATTCTTTTAATATTTCAATACCATCTCCCAAAGAGGACCAGGAACACATTTATTTGACTTTTAACTCATTGCCACAGGGAGAATGCACATCCTGGGGTGCCATGGAATGTCTCAGGAGAAGCGCGTATTAGAAAGAACCTATCATGGGATCTGGACTTGGGGTGATCCAGGGAAGGCCTATAGAAACTAGGATTTTTCATTGATTGAAAGCTAGTAGAAAGTATGATTGAGTAGAGAAGTAATCATCCATTTATACAGGGAAGGAATGTTTGGTATGTTGAGGTCACATAGTGACCTTGCTTATATCTGTTTTAGACAAAATTATTTTGTCTTATTTTATCATGATAACCCTGTCTGAGGTTGATGTTTTGTAAGATTGTTTATGTTCGGCAGAGAACAGATGACTTGGCTACAAATGTCCTATCAGTTCTGGACATCAAGAGCTGTTTTATTTTTTTCTCAGTGTGGATCAGGAAGTTTCTGGAATTGCTTCAATGTAATTTTATATATACTCAAAGCAACTTCCATTTTCAAAGATAAAAATAATTGGCATAGATAGAGACAGAACATTACAATTATATAAAAATCAATAAATAGAAAATAAAACTTTGTAATAGATGAGTCAATTATCTAGAAGCCAAATATATACTGCCCAATTTAGAACTTATGTAAAACACGTGTTTCTCAGTTTGCAATCAAATTCCAAACCTTCTAAGTAGAATAAATCTACTATAATGGGAGGGAAAGAGTCTTAGAACAGCAACAAACCAAATTTACTTCTTGTTTCTAAGAAAAAAAAACTTGAAAGATTCACAGAGTTTTTTGGACATTGAGTTATTCATATGAAACACAATTTTGATGAGCTAAGTGTAAATGAATCAGAAACATATGGATTACATTTGTTTTAAACATAGGTTTGTAAGCTGCTAAGGGGAAAACGTGGTTGGTGAAACTCTTTTTTTGGTTTTGCCCGAAACCTAAATGTTTAAGAAATAGCTTGAGATGTTCCATGAACCCAAATGTGGCAATGTGGAACAACTCTGCTGTAAACTATTGTGTAAACTGACAGTTTTGAGTTTTAAGCCAATCATGGGACTTTGTAGAATCTGCTTTTCCAAAAATCATCTATCTTACATAATTATATGTTTCTACTACTTAAATCAAAGAGGACAGGATATGTATGTGTGTGTTTGCTTGTGATAATTAGGCCTTTGAGTCCTCATCATTCAAACCAGGATTTATTTTTAAGTATTTTCAAGCTAATTATTGATTTTTTGTCATTCAAAGGGCTTAATAGTTACTGTTCATAGTTTATATATATATATATATATGTATATATATATCTGTGAAGACTTGAGTTTCTTAAACTACTTTATCACAAACGAGTTATACTTAATGGCCTTGCATTTGGATATAACAGAATTGCCATGCTACCACTTTGAACAGAAGAATAGTGAACCCTAGACTCCAATATTGAGTGGAGAGAGCTACATTTTGCAAGAGATGCCCTTCTAATACAAACGTAAAGTCATAGGCTATCCCTGAAATTATTTTTGTGCAACATGAATTTCAATGATCAATTAATTCTGTACGGTAACCCAATCTCTTAAACCTGAAATCCTAATAGCAGGCTACAGTACATATCTTTTTTTTGCTTCAGTTCTCCCATCTGTAAAAATATAAGATGTGGATCATTATAGGACCTCCCTCATACTCCTATTATAAGAATTAATCCTTTAATTCTGTAAAAGCTCAGCATGGTTCCTGGCACACAGTAGGTACACAATATGTGCTGGTGATCATGTTCGTTGTGATAAATACTACTTATTCTTCTTTGTGCTTCATCGGTGGAAGAATAATAGAGAGTAAGGACAACAAACCTCCTTGAGAAAATGTCTCAATTTAGATGCCTATCTCAGCTTGCCAAATGACTACAAAGCATATGCTAATGTAAAGCGGCATCAAAGACTGTTTCTTCCTGGATATGCTAAAAAGCACAAGGGCTCTCAATGGTGTCCAAACAAAGAGAAATGTGAATGGTTAATAAAAATCAAATAAAGTGGAGCCTCATTTTCATTCATTTCTCACAGCTATGTCACTGCCCTTTGCACCTGTCCCAGTGTGACTCAGCTGGGGCTCATGGAGAGTAGCACAGTGCCAGACCCAGACCTTCACAAAATGTGTGTGCCATCACTTTCTTGCTTTTTAATCAGAGCTGAAAATCTAGAAATTCAAACTCAGAATTTGTGATTTATCAGATTATTAGTACTGATGAGAATGATAAACGAGTATCCAGTAAGACAATTTTAGATAATCTGTTTTACTCTTTTGCTGCCTATTTTAAGCTATTTAGAAGAATTAAAGAAGAGAAGGAGGGAACATTTGGAAGGACTGGACTTTTTAGAACTATGATTTGTGGAAGAAACCAGTTGTGTTACTTTGTGGTCCATCCAGTCTCTTATACTTTATACATTAGGTCCACATGATCCAGCATTATATTTTATACATTGGGAAAGTACTCAGGGTTATTTGTAAAGGTATTTCTCGCTATTCCTTATTCAAGATTAAATAAATCTAGGGTGGGGTATTTAGCTCAGTGGTTCTGCCACCTGCCTTGCAAGCATAAGGACCTGAGTTTGATCCCAGGTACCAAATAAATAAATAAATAAAATAAAAATTAAAAAAAAATCAAGTAAGTCTATTTCTCACTATTTTTCGTCATATATTCTGGACTCCAAAATTATGCCATTTGCAGTTCTTTAAAAAAGACATATGCAGCCAGACATGGTGGAGCAGGCCTTTAATTCCAGCACACTTGGAGGCCAAAGCAAAAAAAATCAAAAGTTTTAGCTCAGCCTGGGCAATTCAGCAACTTAGTGAAACCTGTTTTAAAATAAAATTTTTAAAAAGGGCTGGGCATGTAGCTCAGTGTAGACTCTAGGTTCAATCCATAGTACCACAAAAAGTAATTGTTCTATTATTATTTATACTGTTTTCATTAATTATTTCATAATTTAATTTCAACTAACAAATGCATAGAAAGGCCACACCTTTTGGTCTCTGGTCTGTCCTCTACTGAGAATGGCAGACTTACCTACTACTATCTATTAAGATACTGTAGTCTTCAAAATCAAAGTCAAATTTTACCTTTTCCAGGAGACTATCCTTAATCTTTCCAGGTTGAATTTAATTTTTCTCTTCATTGCACTTTCTCTCACTGGGTCTATACATTTATTAAAATGTAAATTAAATATAATGTGTGATTAAAAACATGGTATTAAATTTTTAAAATGACTACAGTAAAAGACTCATTCCTATAAAGTGCTCCCCCTCACTTCGAACGCATTTATCCCCTAGCTCTTTCCCCTTTCTGAAGCAGGTCTGGAAGTCTCCCTTTTTGCGTTGCACTGCTGTGGCTGCTTTGATGTTTTGAATCAATTCAAAATGTTAACCTTTCAGGGTTATTTTGACTATTGGGAAGAGCAAGAAGTTGCAGGGTTCAAGATCCAGTGAATGAGGTGGATGGAGACATACAGTAATGTTTTCATTTGGCAAAAATTTCCATAAACATCAATTGATGAATGTAGATAAATAAAGATAGTGAGAATTTAAATACAAAAGCATTACAGTAAAAGACACATGTCAAAAACAATGGGATAAGTATGTTTAGACAGGAAGTATTTTGAGGGGAGTTAATGACAACGTGTCTTTTACTGTAATAAATTTTTAAAAATTTAAATAATCACATTTTTGATCATCTGTAATATTTCTTATTTTAAATTCATAAAATCTGTTGTTTTTCAGAAAATGTGTGTTCTAGTTTCTCAATCTCTATCTTCTGGTCTTTCATTTCTTGTCTCCTTGAACATCACTTCTCCATATTGGTGCATATTCTGTTCCTTGGGCAATATATAAAGCTTACAGTACCCTGCATTTTTGATTATCTTAACACACAGATATTTAAGTATAAAATTATTTCGTTTTATTTTTCTCTTTTTATAATACTAGGGATGAATCTAAGGACTCACATGCTAGACAAGAACATGAGCTACATCCCCATCTCTTATTTATCTTTTCTTTGTATCTTATCTCTATTAACCTGGAGATGTTTACCTTTGCCCCTTTATTTCATTTGGTCAAAAAGTTCGAAGGCAAAGAATGAAACTGTTGGAGATGAGGCTGCAGTCTTAGGAGGCAACAAGGGTTTAGATCAGATGTATATGAGTATGTCTGAGAATAAAGAGGGAAGAGTATATAAATATTGAAACAGAGTTAATGCTTAGGGAGTGTTTGGAACACTGGATTATACAAATAAGATAAAATGGAACATGCATTTTAATTTCTATAAAAAAAACTCAACGTTGTGATTGCTTTTGAAGCCAAATCTTAATATTGAAATACCAAGGTAGCTTTTGAAATTGCTCTTAAAACTTGTTTTTCTTTAAAATCAGTTTAGATTTGAGTTGATTAAAGTTTGGTCCACTATTTTTGCCCCTTGGGGCTGGAGAGCACCATTGGTTTCTTTTGCTTGATCCAATGCCCACACTGGTCATTCTAGACATTGCTGGGCTGGGAATGTCTAGTTAGCTAAGCTGTTGCACATTCCAAGTGTCTGATAGACAGTAAATTACGTTTTTTGCCCCATGATATACTTTAATGTATAGAGTTGGCTTTTCTTACAGCCAGGACCTTCTTGTTGCTGACATGTAAATAGGCACAGAAAAAAAGGGCACTAAATAGGAATAGAAACGAATGACTTCCCTTTGCTGGGCCAAGAAATATGTGTGCTAGAAGTTAGAAGAAAGTTTTACCGCATCAACCAGCATCTGCTGCTGGAGAAGAAGTTGCTGTTTCTGTTCCATGATCTGCCTCTGTAGATTCTGTTTCTTTCCCATCAATTGCTGATTCAACAGTGATTGCTGGGAGTTCATGTAACCACTTACAGTGTTTGGATTTGAGCAGGGGCTGGGACTTGGATTGGAGCCTGTGTTCTGGCCTACCACAGAGTGTTGATCCTAAAAAAGAGAAAGGAGGAGGAATCTCCCATGAATTAAAAGGAAAAAATATAGCATGAAGAACATAAGCTTAGATTCCAAGTATTTTCACTGTATTAAGGATCAAAAATGGTTAATGGGTTGGAGATCAGAAAATTGCTTTCAAAATATAGAAGAGATAATTGCATATTACAGCTACACATGCAGGTAGGATAATGACACGAGAGCAATGGACAAGTTCCTAAAGGATTCTGATGGCAGAGCCTCCACGTTCCAGAACGTGTTTACGGAAATGCAAAGAAAACTATTATAAAAACTGTAATACAGAGAACCTCTCAATTTCTCAGGAACAAGCACATCACAGAATAACAAGTCTGTCCTTTTACATAAAGTTAGCATGTATCATTGCTGATCCTGCAATTAAATTCATATTTCAATTCATATATTTCAAGGCTAAATAACAATTTTGTATAGAGGGCATTTTGCCTTGCCCACCTTTCTGTGATAGGAAGGCAGGAGAGTCTGTGAATTTTTGTTACATAAGCACTCTCAAAATTGAAAAGAACTTCACATCTCAGGGACTTGTTAATTTTTGTCCCTGCTCAGTAATTTAAAAAATCTCAGAATTATCAGGTAAAAGAATATCCAATACAGACAATGAGAAAGTATTGCTTAGAAACTTTGGATATTGGATAATATTGGATATGGCTGAATTGCCATTCTAATTTGAGAACTCTACCAGTGTTTAGACATTTACACATCAGGATCCCACAGGACAAAAGGCTAAACTCAGTCAGGTATTCTCATCAATTCCCAATAATACATTTAGGACTGAGCTGTACATTAGCAGGGTTTCAAGGAATGTAGAAAGCATGGTCCTTACTGTGGAGAATTTGTCACTTAAAAAGGAAGAAATGCTTACATGTATAAATACAAGAAATTGTAATCAAATTTTAGATTATATAATATAAGCACAAATTCAAAGATCCTTACCATTTAATGACAACCATCTGGGAAGCAAATTATTATGCAGATGCCCTAGCTTTGCTCCATAGCTTACAAATGAGACTACCTGCTCAGGTGGCTCTGATGCTCACTGGTCCAGGGAACGCACTTTGAGAAACACTAAAGCAATAAAATCCAACTCTCATTTCCCAAGTGGACTGTGAGTTTACAAGAGACAAATGAATGCACATTAAGGCCATACTCTTAAGTGAAATAAATAGGACACACATGTAAATACTGAATAGTTTCTCTGGTGTGAGAAACTGAAAGTATAAAGGAGGATAAAAATGTATAATAGACAATATGAAATAAGAAGAAAAGGTCCAAAGGGGAAGTGCAAGGAGTAGGGGAAAGGAAAGAAAGGAAAGGCAAAAATATGAGAAAAAGAAAAAACAGAAACAAAATCTTTGTAAATAGGGAGGGGTGGAGGAGTTGAAGGAAGTACAGGGAAATGGGGAAAAAATAACAGCAAAGATATATCATGTAAAGGTACAAATTCCCAATGATGAATATCATCATATTGTATATCTAAAATGTACCAGTAAACTATGAATTTAAAAAAAAAAAAGCATCTCTCATGATGTCTGACAAGCAGAAGTGCTAAGTACACCATTTTTGGAAATTCTCTTTCCCTTTAACTCATTTTCTTTAGTTATCTGATGAGATTTACTTTCTAAATTACTAATTTAAATCCTGAAGATGCAGGAAAGTTGACTTTGTTTTAGTAATTCCTGAGCCTACAGAGCCCACTAGCTGCCTTGAAAGCAGAGATACAAAATATTCTGGAGGATGACCACCCACTGAGGCTTATAATAGACTACTCCTTGTGCTCATTGCTTAACATGATATATCTCATTCATTCCTCCCAACAAAATGATAAGGAAGAATGTGTAGTATTTTCTAATTTAGCAAGATGAGAAAGCTGAGCTAAGTGTAGTAACATAGCTATAAGAACTCTAGGAGGATTTAAAGCCATTTCCAACTACCAAAATCTGCGTCTCAGTCACCATACTACACTGCCTCTCAGCTGAGACAGGACACCAGAAGAAGGAAGATTTTGTTTTGTTTGTTTTTCACGGCTGTTCTAACCTATCCATGCAGTACCCACTGTGGGGCTGAATATTCAGTTGAGGTTTTTGGTCCTCTTAGACTAAGAAGATGCAAATAGAGCTTGTGACAGTTAAGAAGAAGCAGTCCCAGAGTAATGTAAAGATAATTGGAAGTGGTCATGGAAGAGATCCAGGTGAGAGAGAAAATACTGGAGGCAATGGTTGGCCCTCCACTCTTTATTTCAACCAGAAGAGAAATAATCTGTTCTATGTAATTAAGTTTTATGCTAGATTTTGGAAAGAGGACTTTATGTTTTTAAAAATGGCTGACAAGTATAGGTAGAAAAATTCAAAAGACTCCTCAGGCTTTTCATGCTGACCATAGAGTAGGCATAAGTGTGAGCTCTGGAGACTGGCCCACTTTGGTTTATGTTCCTATTCTGGCTTTTATTAATTGTGTAATGCAGTAGAAGTTAATTCACCTCTGTGAGCTTCAATTTTCTTATCTGTAAATTGGGAACAATAAGAATAGTGAGTTCCTGGGGTTCCTGGAGGAAATAAAGGAGATAATGTAGTTCTTAGCAAATGAAAAGTAATAAATGACAGCTGTTCATAATTGTTAATACTATTTCAACATATAGGAGCAATAGTCTATTTTTTGTGAAAAAAAGGAGACAGGTCTTATAGATTACCAAAATCTGTGCTCTGTTATATAGAGGTCTCAGTTCATCTGCAGATTTTGGGGCACCCACTAAGTCAGGGAATTACCTTCATTATCCTATTTGGAGATATTAGAAAATGGGCTGTCACTTAGTATGTGCTTCTTTTACATGGGTTAAGGAGCATCTAAGGACTCTGATATTCTGTTCTTTGCTATGCTGATTTCTTTTAAGCATCCAATTACCTATCAGTAGAGTAACCAATACACATTTACCAAGTATTTTATTTTGCTTCCTCTATGTAAAATGAAGGTAATTTTGCAAGTAACACAAAATTACAACAGGCAAACTTAGAATAGTGCCAGGGACATATAACCTAACACATGACCTTAAAATAGAATTCTCCTGACATGCTTTAGAATTAACTACTAGTATTTTTATTATTGACATCTTTTTATATTTTTAATATTACAGGAATACTTTAGATACAATTTTCCTTATGAAGAAGCTCACATTGTAGGTGTACCTAGAGTGTAGATTAAGTCCTTAGTTCTGGTGTGTCTTAAACATGGGTTGGCCCTTGTGCTCTCTAGTTGGCCATAGTTTTCACTACTTATTTTATTATAACCACTTCTTTTCCTCATTTCTATTATTTATCTGGCCTATGTAGATTTTGAATTTGAGATCCCCAGTTTATAGGATATCTGGGAAGATAAGATATACACACACTACACACTGTTCACCTACACTTGATAGCAAAAACAAAGCAGAATAATTTTAACTATGTGTTATGATACTTCCTAGTACCTTAGTATTATAACCCAATTCTATACACCTATCAATCCATTAATGTACTTGAAAGACTTGCTGAATGCTTAGTATGTGCTAGGCAGTTTTATATTTTTTAGAAACTGAAAAGGACTCAAAAATCAGGAAAGAGAGAGAGAGAGAGAGATAAAAGACATAGACAGTGTTCAATGTTGGCAGAATTGGTGAGCTTCAAAATGATTTCCAGATAAATCTGGAATACTATTCTCTCAAAGATTTATAAAAGATCTACATGCCAAGAAAATATAACTGTGTCTCTTTGCCTCTCTAATCAAACAGATGGACTGTGCTAAATTTAGTTTCATTCCTTCTCAATACCGAAAGCTATTCTAGGACCCTTTTCCCTAGAGTGCTAAGGGTTGTCCAAATTTGAAGCTAATGCTGGGGTGAAGGGAAATTCCTTGGTATAGAGGGGAAAAAAATAGATAAACTCTTTTTGGAATTTTATAGACTATTTAACAGTGTAGCTTCTAGCCCATGAGTCTTACCGTATACTCTGCTATTTGCATTCTTTTAGTTCATGATTGAAATACTATTTAACTGCTGTCACATTCTTTTGCTCTTATGTTAGCTGTGAAACACAAAACATCTCCTTCACAGACTTGCCAAAATGTTGTGCAAACTTTAGTACATAAAATATTTTGAAAGAAAAATATGCTTCAATGCATTGGCTCTGATTTCCATATTCAGTCTCCTCCTTTTACTTCAAACTCAGCCATGTAGAACTTGACACCATAGAAATTACGTGTTTGCCTTCCAACACACATTTTTTCCTGAAGGGCATATGAAGGTCATAGTAAATATGGTACATTATTATCCTGTAGGTAACAACATGTATATAACTATGAATTACTTAGACTATTCTATTATTTCTACTGACATCTTGTATATGATAGAAAACACTGTTTTCCAGAGAAATTGAGTTAAGCATTAATTTTGCAGCAAGTAATAGCCATATGACTGACTTAAATCATTAACTTATCTTTCATTTTGCAGATTTTTTTTCTGATTTCACCTATAAAATTACATTATTTGATCTTAATGCACAAAATACGTTTCCAAGCTTCTGGTCTTAGAATTTGATATTAATTTACATTTAATATATACCGAAAGGTTTTCAAGTGCTTGTGCATGTGTGTGAATGTATGTGTATTTGAGACTTTAAGTCTTTTTACAGTATTAATTAAATCACCAAGATAGAGCAATCTACCAGTGTTTAAAACTTCTTGCTTCTTTTTTTTTTTTTATCCAGCACAGGACTGCAAAACTAATGAAAGCATATCTGTGTTCTTTTAATTAATTCAACCAATAACCAAACAGTACAATTATCTCCATCCTATTTTTATTCATTCAACAAATAATTGTGCATCTATTATGAATCATGCATTCTTCTAGGCTTGACGATGAAGTAGTAAAAAAGAATCAAAATGACTTTTCATGAACTGAAAATAAGCACAATTTTTAAGAGTTTTAGAATTAGAATCTCTTAATGGGATGAATCTTTTGCCCAAACACCTCCCCAATCAATCAAAAAGGATGTGAGGCTGTCATTTCAGCATTTCTTAGGCTATACACAAGGGCTGCTGCGCTTACTCCAAGGCCTCCGTTGAGTATCCTCTTTCTCTAAGGCAGTGGCATGTCACTGCTCTATCCCGAAATACTGTCAGCATTCAGTTATTCCGTTTCTGTTCTTTCATTCTGAGAACGTTTTAAGATGATTTCACATCAGTAGTGAAGATCTTATAATAAATTCATAGGTATACTTACATTCTCCATCCTTTCTGTTATTTACAAAGAGGCTGGATGTTTTTAGTGGAGTTGCTACACTGTAAAAAAATTTTAGATTCAAGCTACATATAGACACCAACCTGTCAGTAAAGCAAAGCTTCCCTCCATTCATGCATTCATTTATCCATTTTTATCCATCTCTCCCTTTCTCTCTCACCTAGTCTAAATTCCAAAACATCAGTCTTTTTTAAAATCCTTTAAACATGATCACTAAACCTCCACTGATATTACAGAAAATAATCCAGATGTAATTTTTGAAATGTTTTTCAAAAATTTTAGGCTGTTATTTTTAACAGCATCTGAATAAAGAAAATGCTAATATAGATCTTTGCATGTGATAGGGTCCATTCATTCACTTATTTTTTAAAAAACATATATTACCTGAGCATAACTTACATACCAAACATTTCAGCAGATGCTAGGGAACCAAGGTGATTTGTACACAGATATTTCTGACAAGACTTTCATCTCCCGGAAGAGGACACAGTTATACTCTGGATTGTGAGCAATCATCCTAGACCGCAGCAAACAATCAAAATTCCATGGCTGTGGAAAATTCTGATGCTTATCTACACTTTAAATTTCATATTTGTAATGGTCAATTTATTTCCTAGAATGGTCTCAAGATATTAGGATACCATGTGGTGAACCATCCATAAATCCCAAAACTTTTAGCTGGAGACAGAACATGTTCACAAGTGATGGTGCGTTCATGGTTGATTTATGTATGTGTGTGTTTTAACAAGTGGGGTGCACTGGTTATTTTTTAATTAATTAATTAATTACTTTTTGAGATAGGGTTTTGCTAAGTAGTTCAGACTGGTTTTGAACTCACTATGTAGCACAGGCTAGCCTTGAACTCACAGTGAACCTCCTGCCTCAGTATGTTTTAATGTATGAAAAATCTGGCCAAAAAATTCTTTCCCAAGTTTGTTACCTCAGGGACTTAATGTCTTGTTCATGGATTACTTGCAGATGCATTAAGCCAATGAGGTTGCAAACTATGTCTATAAACCTGTTAGAAAATTAAGTGAACACTTGAATTCTTTTAAATGGCACAGCTTTTCCTCAGAGGGCAAGTTACTTGTCTCTCTGATATTAACTGTTTCTGTCAAAGGCAACTTGAAGAACTTTTGGAAAAATAATGAAATTAAAAAAATTAAGAACAAATCTCTTTTCTCAGCCCTGCCAGCTAGTTTAGCTGCTTTAAAATTTCTAATATAAAAATTTAAAGAAAGCATTATGAAGGCAATCTTGTAAATCTCAGGGACAAACGGCAGAGGAGAGACTTGGCTATTGGGTCTTACTTTGAGAAAGTGTCTCTGTCAGTCACGGTCAAAATATGAGAGGGCTGTTTAAAAACATACTAATAAAAATGCTGGAGTTACCTCTCTCTTTCATTTTAATGCAGTCCAAGGACCCTGTCTGACATGACTGATTTTAGCAAATGGTAGAAAAGTCCAGTTAGAATGTGTCCTAAGGCAGCCAACAAAAATGTCCTTTGTTTTATGGAAGTATATTGAAGTATTAAGACTACCTGAATTCACTCTGTTTTACTGTTAAAGTAGTTTTATGGGTGAACGGTGACACAGTAACTTTCACAAAGGGGTCAGTTATTATTGGGTAGGTATTGTTCTCTTACTATTAAAAAAAATCTTAAAAAAAAACTTGTGTCACTCTATGCCTCTTTGTAAAATGGTTCATTAGCTCTCTTGTTTAGAAGAGAATTTAAAGTTATTTTTTCTCCCACAAAAATGAAGTAATGTAAGTTACTTGAGATACATTAGAGTATTCTGGTGTGGGATGACTGATCTTTCCTATTCTTGGCTTCCAGAGCTGAGCAACTTCAATTTGCAAACAAATTCAAGATAAAGTACCCAGCTGGGCAAGTATGTACAGTAGATCTCACAAAGTGGTTTGCTATCCAATCAATCTTTCTCTCCTCTCCCCCTTTTCTTTCCCTCTTTTTCTTTTCTTTTCTTTTTCTTCTGCCTCAATGAACTAACTGCTCCACTGTTCCTCCAGGGTATTTATCTTCCAAGCTGTCTGCTGATAAAGCCATTTATTTATCTCTCTGCCTGAGAAACAAGTTGCCCTGTTTTGGGTTCCTTCTAAGCTGACAGCCCTACTCACTTCAAGTCATTTATTCAGGGCATGGATTCTGAGATAGTTGTGGGTGGCTAAAATAATCGAACAATCCTTGTTTGACACAGCAACGACAGCAACAAAGATGACACAAAGCAGTTTACCAGTAAATCATCCACAAAGCAGTTATAAACAGAAGGACTGAGGGAATAGAACTCTCCTGTCCTCTAGTCACCCGTCTTTCAGTCTTCTATTTCAAGGGGCAGCAGAAAATGGTATGACGTGGCAATTCTGCCTGTCACCTTCTTTGGTAAACACAATTTTAATTGCAACACAGTCATACACATTCATTTACCTTTGTCTGCAGTTGCTATCACACTACAATGACAGACTTGAATCCTGTGCATAGACCTTCTAGATCACAAAAACAGAAATGTTAGCTGTTTGGCCTTTTATAAGAAAATTTTCTTGACCTTTGCTCTGTTTAACTATACTGGCCAAATAATGCTAAATACTTTGGTCTTTCACATTCAGTTGGCAAAATACCTTTTGAGAAAGTTCTCATGATTCTTGGAAGTAATTGGCAAATTGGGAATAAGAAATATTTATCTGGAGATCTGTTCGTAATAGCCCTCCTCACCACCAGCATAACAAATAATGGGAACTGAAGAGCTACTTTCAGATTCTTTATCCAACTTCATCTTTGGCATGGCCCCAAAAGGTGCAGAAATTGACTTGCATGAGGTCGCACACAATTCTGGGAAAATATAGTAAGGAGAAATAAACAGAAAAAAATCTATTGTCTTGAAAATCAGGCTCTTTGAAAGTGAGGAGTGTGATGATATATTGAAAAGGGGAGTCTGAAAACATTAAGGAATGTATTTGATTTAGTATTATTCTTTGTTATTTATGGTATGGAGAGTAAGCTGCTTTTTCCTTCCATTTAGGAGGTCATTTTGTATTCACTTGTTCAGCAGGGAAATCTTGATCACATATTTATAATTTGTTTACTTCAAATGATTAGAATGAGTTTTGTGAGCACTATAGAGTTCACCCTTCAGATATTACCTAATTTTCAAGTCATCAGGACACTGTCTATTCTTAGCCTCTGGGGTAGACACTTAATTTTGGGTTGGCACAGAGACCAGTTGCAAGAGTTAGGAAGCAGCAATGGGGTGGAAATGTGGCCAGAAACAAAATGTCAGTGGGTCAGGGTGGAGTGGGAAGAGTTTGCTAATTCAGGGGAAAGAATGAGAAATTTTTCTTAAAAGGGAAATTCTTTAAGTTTAGAAGGGTTCTTTGTGACTGACCTGAAATTTCTGCTCTGTACGTTGGCTTTTAGCTTTCTGTCACTTGAGCAGGGTTTTCATATTTTTCCTTCATCTCAGTGACTTTTGAGGATTTCACAAAGCTATGGGCTCTGTCTCTCCTCTCATTCCCATGAACACACATACAACTGACAATTTTGCCTATAATTTCAGGGAATTTACAACTTCTCTAAACATCTACAGACCATCTATAAACCTTAGATTGGGAACTCTGCCTCCTACTCATCAAAAGTTAGTGTTTATGAAGATAATAAAATGATTATCCCCTTGAAAATATCCTCTAAATGTACTCTTAAATTAAAGCCACCCACGCCTCCTTATTACTTAGATATCAAGTTTTAACTCCTGAAAATGGTGTTCAAAACCCTTTGGGATTTGATCTCTGTACCTTTTTTCCCTCAACACATCTCTTGCACATTCCAAACCATATGGATATGAAACTAATTTCCATTTTCCCAGTTTTCAGAGATTTTTGTATATATTCACATCCTCTCTGCCTGGCACATTCCTCCTCTGCCCCTCCCTACCAGGTCAACACTCATTCCAAGCTCCGCTTACAAGTTATTTTTTTTCAGAAAGTCTCTTTGACCTCTAGACACTGAGTTTAGGCACATCTCTTCTGGGCTTCCATAACACCTGGAGCTGTTTCCTCAGGCAGTATTTGGCACAGTATTTGGCTTAAGTATATACCTCTCTCAGAATATGTGATCGGAGGGCTGGGACATGTTCACTGTGATATTCCCAGAGTATAGTGGGCTATCCAAATAATGTTTTTTTTAATAAAAAGTATAAGAATCATATAATGTAAAGTATATGAATTATATAAAGTTCCCAATGATGAGTGTAACTGTATTGTATACCTAAAATGTACCAATAGACTTAACAAAAAAAAAATGTAAGAATGAATGAGGAAGCATTGTGAAGCAGAAAAATGGGACACAATTTCCTGTTGTGAAGCATATAGGATGAAAACCGTGGCTCTTTTGAAAAGCACCTAGAAAATCATAGAAGAGAAGATAGAAGTTGAACAACATTGCAAAGTGTACTGCTGTATTTTAATGGGTTTGCCACCTTAGAAGGGCCCATGGAATAAAGAGTATTTTAGGAAAAAAGAGTTAATTGGCAAAGGTGATGGAGATCATGACAATGATAATGACCGAAGGAGTACAATTTCTACTAAAAGTTATTGCTTGGAAGCTATGATGCCAGGCCATATGTTGAAGGCTTGATATTGTTATCTCTTCTAATTCTTATAATAATTTTGTTTTATCATTACTCACATTTTAAGGGTGAGTAGATAAAGCTTGAAAATTTTGTCTGTACTTATTTATTTATGCATTTATTTTTGGTACCAGGGATCAAACTCAGGACCTTGCATTTGTGAGGCAGGCACAGTGCCACTGAGCTAAATACCTGGCCCTGTCTCTGTCTTTATTTTTTTAAACATATGGGTCTTTAAAATGCAAAATAGTTTAGAGGTGGCTGAGTTTAACACAAAAAGGTAATAGGCAAGATATAAAAAACAAAACAAAACAAAACGAAACAAAAAAACCCTCTGGCTGGGGATTTAGCTCAGTGGTTCTGCCACCTGCCTTGCAAGCGCAAGGACCCAAATTAGATTCCCAGTACAAAAAACAAAAAACAAAAAACCCTCTGTTCTAAGAGAAATTTCAGTCTGTAGGCAGCTATAATGAAAAGTGAGTACTACGTTTAGACAAACCTGAGTTTAAATGCCAATACTGCTTTTCCTCAAGTTCTACAGAGAAAATAATAGATCTGAGGTGAGTTTTTAAGTGAAGTGCTTTGTATATCGGTGTCTGGTATGCAATAGGCTTAAAATAAATATTTTTATGCTTGCTTAAGTTAATCTGATCATCACATATAATATATCATATATATAATACACACATATATGACATACATTTATGGCAATGGAATAAGTAATATACAATTTCTAATTTCCACATAGTGAGGGTAGGAAGGAGTTCTAATAATGCTAGCAATTAACCAATAAGCAATAATTAGCCAGAGTTGTTTTCAGTCACTTAACCATCGAGATAACTGGGTGTTATCGCTACTGCTTCAACCAGTTAAAACAAGATTGGGAAATAGTGTTTAAGGGTAAATTTGTCTTTTGTTGACTTTATTCCATGACTTGTATTAATATTAATCTTATTTTCTTTTTTATTTATAGTTTGTCTTTACAAAATTATTCATTTCAAATGCTCATATGTTAGTAAAAAGCAAAAGATTTATACAAACTGAAGAGAAACCAAAGTGAGATATACATAAGGAGCCAGTTAATACCTTAAAATTTTATGTTCTTCTAGAAAAGTATGAAAGGTACTATAGTTTTGGATGGGATAAGTTATCTTATTAAAAGTGAAGGCAACTCAGTAAAGAAGTAGTAATGGAGCATGAAGAAGGGTTAAATGTCATCACAGATCAAAGAAGGAAAGCTTTTTAAGGGTTAGGTCTCAGATTCAAAATATTGTCAAATTATACAAGAAATAAATCTGGAATTTCAAAAAATTGATTTACAAAGATGGCTTCTTATACCTTGAAAGACCATAAGATATTTTGTTTTAGAACAAAACTCCCATTATTTTTGACTTTAGAATTTCACCTCAATGAAAATTATATAGATTGATTATAGTTTCTTATATTCTTATAAAATTTTCTAGTAAACGAAGGGCTAAATAATGCCTTCTTCATACAATTGCTATTTGGCTTAAATAAAATCATGTAAGTAAAATATGTGGCATAATTGTTTTCTCATAAGTGGTGTTTTCTAAGGTTTGAATAATGGTGTTTACTACAAAATTTATATTCCAACTTAATTTTCATCATCATGGTTGTATTAAAGGGTAGGGCCATTAAAATGTGAGTAAGCCACAAGGACTTCACTTTAAGAAGGGGATGATGTACTCTTACAAAAGTTTTGGAAAGAGCAATTTTGGCCGCTTTTTGCCTTTCATCTTTTGCCATGTGGAGATTCATTCCACCATGAGAAGAAGCCACTGATGGAACAGCCTCACCAAAACCAATGCTGACACCTTGATCTGGGACTTCCCAGGCTCTAGTACTATAAGAAGTAAATTTTCTCTTCCTTATGAATAACCAGGTTTGCAGTATTTTGTTACAGAAACACAAAAGGACTAAGTACCTAGAAAAGCTCTTTTACTCGGGTCCTTGCGCTTGCAAGGCAGGCCACCAAACCACTGAGCTAAATCCCCGACCCAAAAGCTCTTATTTTTTATAATTATTTGCTCTCATAATTTTAACTTTTTAAAAAACTTACACACAATGACATTCTTCTAGGCATCAGTGATGTGTGAACCTTTTTCATTTTGCACTTTTCTTTTAAATTCTTCTCATTCTTCTTTCCCAACCTTAAAATATGTGTGTTAGATTATAACCTGCAAATTCCACTGGAGTACTAAAATAGTTGAAATTCTCTTTTTATTTAATAAACTGAACAGTAAAAACCATGGTAATGAAATAATTCAATTTTCCCAGTTCTAAAATACAATCTAACAACATGACAGGAAAATATTTTGCATCTGTCATGAATGAGTAATCAACTGTTACAGTTGGAGGTGGAGGAAGGGAGATAAGCTGGTTCTCTTCTTCTGATGTGACTGAGGTCAGTGAATTGAGGGCTTGGAAAGGGAGATGCTGGGAAAGTATATTAGACTGAATTTTGGATGTGTTCATATAAAAAACTAAAAGGTACTTCTTGGACCATAAAGCTTTGGTAATAACTTCTGACTGTTCTCAGTTGATTTCATAAAAGGACTATTATTTTCTGATTCTTTTAAAAATCTACAAACTCTTTTGTTAGAAATAATTTTTATGCTTTAAATTCTGTATTTGCATTGATATATAAATATATATTAACCTATAAAGTTTGAAGTATAAAGTAATCTACAAGCTCATATATTTTCTTTATAAGATGTTGAGCAAATGTCTTGGTTTTTGGAGATATTTCTAACAGGCCTACAGATCTAGATGCACTAATAAAGTACAGTGACCTTGGTCAATATCTTCAAATCCATTGAGCTATTCTAATGTGACATAATTAGCTATTTTTAAATGTATTATTATAATAACCACAAAAGGACATTAGAAAAGAGCCATCTGTTCTCTGTTAAATGTATCTCTGAAGTCTCACTTGGATTAGCAAAGCAAGCCACTAAATACTTCAGGCGAACTTCAAAAAGCTGAATTTCCCCTAAAAGTTGCAAAGAGATGAACTTCAAAAGGGTAGAGGTTTCACTTGGACCAATTCCCAGAAAATCAGGTTATTTACTAAATCTTATTTGTGCAAACTATCCAAACACATTTTGATCTGCAAAGTACCAAAATAGTGTTTTGGAAAACTGATAACCTTAAGTGAAAAGTCTATTGTAGAGAAGAATAAACAAGGTCAACTTTTTTTTTCTATCTATACTGATATCAAATTTGCTGTCCAACTACTGCCAGATCTGCATAACACTGTGGCTAAAGGTATTGAAGAGTACCTAGATTTTTATTAATTCTGTTTGATAAAATTAGGGATATCTTTAACATATACACACAGTTTTTATCTTCCTATATGCTGTTTAGAAGTATAAAATAGACTAAAGAGCCTAAATTATTTTTAGATATCAACCCCTAAGCCATTTTTTATCTACAAGTATCTCTAGTATATCTTTGCATTCACAAGCTGACTCTAGTCTGCATTAATTCATTTATAGAATACTACAGAATAAGTCCCAGATAAGGTATTTTATATTAGACATAATATATTTATATTATGTCTAATATTGTTATTTGCCATTTTTCTGAAAACTTTTGATATAGATGCTAGATTTTTGCTTTTAATTAGAATCTCGAACTTAAATTCAGCACATATAGATATACATGAACTTTTAACCTTTCTTTTTTTTCTTTTACCAACTTGAGTAGGTTGGTTGTATTGGATTCTGTTACTTTTAACTGGAAACAGATCCTTGATTTGAACATAACTGTCCAGTGATTTTTCGATTTGGTAAACATTTGTGGCTTATGTTCCCAACTGCTGATCAGGAGAGAATGCATGAAGGGAGACTGATATATGGTGCAGTTACCATTGTTTACATTGTTTTGTGCTTTCCAGATTCATGTGGTAATTTTTAAAAGGATATACATTTGGGACTGCAACAAATCTTCAGCAGCTGGCTGGATCCAAGTAACAGTTCATTTAGTGTTTATTTGAGCATTTCTGAATATTTAAATCAAAACTGTGATTATATTTGAGCAAATTGGATCCCTTTTAGAATTTTAACATATTGTTATTCAGCTGTCCTCAGAAGAAACAAAACAAAACAAAAATTTAAAAAATTTATAGTTTCTCCATAAAGTTAACAGAACTTGGGCTAAGCACTTGAAATACCACACCACTGAATATCATGGAAACTTAAAGTCAGTCCACTATTTACTTTGCATATAGATTACTGGCTTGAAAAAAATCACTTAAATAAATTAGCAAAATCATTAAGTGTAGTTATTTTTCTATAAGCAAAATACAGCTTTATTATCTCATCCTAAGATATGACTTCCTTTGCAGGTTTTTAATTGAAGTTCATCGTATTTATCTAATTCTTCCCAGATAGTCATTTCAGTTTGCTTTTTGTAGAAACACTCTGTTTTGACACTGCTGAGGTTTGCTATCATTTTTAAAAGTTTCTCTTTTTAAGGTATTGGGTAAGCTTTAGCATTTTGTTTTGGAAAGATGGTGCATTAATAAGTATTTTGAGCATTAATTGAAGTGTTTTGAGCTCTTTGGAGACAAAATAACACTATCGGCATAATGTTAATGTGTATAGGCATATAGGTCATAGGAAAAGAAGGACAACTCAATTCCTTTTAAATAAATACATATAATCTTACTGAAGATACCCATTCCCATGTACAATAGTCTTTCTGCACTCCAGTCTTACCACTTCTCTTTTACCTCTCAATTATATTTGAATATTTTCTCACATATTTTCTCTTCTTTAACCGTTTCTCTGGAATCTTGGTTTATGGTTTTCTCCCAGGTTATTAGAACACAATTCATCCCTACACCTTGCTTAGCTTTCAAGACCAACATGGTATTAGTATTCAAATTTCTTCTGGTTCTGCTCAAAAGAGAAAGTGGATTGGTAACTGTTTTCATGGAAAAAGTGAAAATCTGGACATTTTAGCTTATTTTAGTAATTTAAGTATATTTATTATTAATAAAAGTCAAACAGAAGCTATTGTGTGTGATAACTTTCAGTCAAATTTAACATCAGCAGAATCAACTGGTGTACTTACTAATACACTGGTTTTAAAAGGATTGAAGAAAACATGGACATTAATATATATGGTCAGTTCTCAGGGAAGGCAGGAAAAGTATAGTAATTTACCAGTGAGCATTTATCACAGTAAAGGAAAGCTGTAAAGTTTCTATTTAAATGTAAATAATAATTCATAATGCAGTATAGAGAGTGGTGTATTTTGATATGTTTCCCCCACCCTAAGGTTTTAGGCTAGCTATTTAGAAATATTGTCCAAGAACATCTGTCCAAGGGCCAGCCCTATAGAGTGGTCAAGTACTCCTTAATATAAATATCTACTGTCAAGGTAAGAATTAACCAGGCCTAACAAGATTAACAAAATTGGGATTATTGAAAGATGTCCTTTAAAAGGTCACAGTTCAGTGAACTGAATCTGAGACAATTGGTAGCTTTGGAGATGATCTACTTACACCAAACTATAATATTTCTTAAATGGCCAAACGAGTATCATTGTAAACCTCCTGATTTCTTTCTTAATTATATTATACCATTGTAACATCAACAGATAACTGTGGCTAGAGAAAACTTACATTCTATATTTTTAATTACAGTGTGGTAAACATTTAAACATAACAGTGAGACTATGAAAATTAAAGTGTTTATAGATTATACATTGTGAATATTTTTCCAAGAAAACTGGATTTTCTATTCAGGAATTTGAATGAAAAACTTGTTTTTTTTTCTATTTGAGAGGCTTCAATGTAAATTTACTGGGAAATGTTGGAATTGGCCTTTTGCTGTGTTGGGCAGCAGTATCACCTCTGATATATCAAATGGAACATTCATAGTTACCTGCAAACCATTAGGGCATAGGATGCTAAGACAGACCATGTTTTGGTTGCTTGAGGTTCAACATTCCTTATTCTACTTCCCTGATTACATTGTAGATCCCTTAAAAGGAGTGGGAAATAGGACAGAAGAATAGAGACACAAACAATTTTAAACCAAATAGTATGTACAGATGTAAAACACAAGAAAAGTTTAAACATGGAGACATATATAAAAACTGATAGGAAGCTTTGTTTGACAGGAGAAAGAGAGAGAGAGAGAGAGAGAGAGAGGGAATATAAAATTAATGTGTTTGGCTAGGGTGTGGTAGGAATGATCTGAGAATATCACCCAAAATTCTGTTTGTCTAACTTAGTACTTTTACATAAGTGTATATTTTAAAGTAATTACATTATAATGATGTGATAATGTTTATAAGAATTTCAGAGTTTCATAAGTTCACGTCAGCCTAGATGAAAAAATAATTAAAAATATTGTTTTCTCCCTTAAAATGTTCCATTATCTTTTATTATAATAAAATAAAGATTCAAAAATGGTAGTATCAACTAGTTCGGAAGCCAACTAATCAATGACAGAATAAGTGGGTTTTGTTTTTCTCAGCCTTTAGGAAAATGCCAAGACACACGCCAGCCCCTCACTTGATTTTGTGGTTAAGAACCAGACTGAAAACAACAATGTAATATTTCCTTTATAGAAGCCAAGATAAATGGTAAAAGAGCTTTACATTTTGCTTGAAAAAAAAAAAAAAAAAAAAAAAAAAAAAAAAACTAAAGGTATGTGGACGTTGTGTATTTGTGCCTGTTGAGGGAAGGTCTTTATCCAATTCTGTACTACCACAAGTTCTACTTCTACCTACTTCTCTTATTATAAAACTTTAAGCTATTTTATATGCAACAGTTCAGCCAAGCCAAACTCTTATCTGTTCTTCGCTTTGCGGTTGGAGTTACTTTCGGTAAACAGGATGTCCGGAGCCTCTTCTCAATCCACCACTAGCAGGCACTGTCAGAACATTTTCACTCAAGTTCATCCGACTTGGGCAAAAAGGGAACAGCGGTTTACATCAACTGAGGATCAGTGAACAAAATCTCATAGCAACAGATACCAAAACAAGTCCCTCACTACAAGCCACGTCCAACAATCAAGTCTTTAACGAGAACAAAGGTTGACAGTGATTAATCATTAAGCGGTTCCTTGTTCCTTGCTGCACGTGTTCTTAGCAGCCTCCTACAGAGGCAGTCTGGCATATTTCCTGTCTCTGTGCTCTACTGTGCCACGTCTGAAGGGACACCCGGGCAGCCTTCTCACTATTCTAATTTCAAATGCTGCAAACATCCACAGACTTTCTATTTGCACGTCTTGACTTTTATTCTGAGCTTGGCAGACTCTGAATGGATATAGAGAGGGAGAACACAATAAGCCGTTAACTTCACATCTGCTTACTAGATCATCTTCAGAGACAGTATAAGAAATTGATTAAACACTGTTTTATATAATGAACCTTTGAAATGTGTTTGCTTCCTTAAGCAGCACAATAAGTTGATATAATTTAATTGTGCAGTGGACACAAGATGCCTTCACTTACTGTTTTTACATGAAAATACTTTATGTTGATAAAGCACCATACTTTTCAAATGCAGTAAAACATTTTTAGAAATTATCTTTCAAAATAATTCTTTTTTACAAGTCAAGGGAGTTGTAATGTGCTAACTTTTATCATGTGAATTTATGGTTCCCTTTCTTGTGTGTGTGTGTGTGTGTGTGTGTGTGTGTGTGTTTTGGTACCAGAGATCGAACTCGGGTCCTTGTGCTTGCGAGGCAGGCCACCGAACGGCTGAGCTAAATCCCCGGCTCTTGTGTGTTTTTAATTACCTGCCTAGGCCCTGTTTATCTATTTTAGCAGGTTATGCAATGGAATATGTATTCATTATAATGGCCTGACCTGGAGGCTCTTTTTTCTCTCTTTCAAATATAAATATCACTTTTGATTACCATGTTGCCTGTATACTAGATCAGGTGAAAGGGAGACTGGTTATAAGACAGATTTCTAGAACATAAAGAACAAAGATTAACAAAAATAACAAAAATAAAAATGATCAAGGGGAGCCAGTTATGTAACAGCATTTTTTTTCCCAATAATAATATCACATTTAACAATAACAAAATGAGATTACCCTAGTCTTTGTATCCATTAACTTTTCTTTCCAAATAAACCAGATTTAAATAATATCAGTACTCCAACAGCCTAAGTAGTAGATTTTAACTAGTACATTTACAATTAAAAAACTGAAGCAGGAAATCTAGTCATAAAGTTTTAAATATGCACTCAGCCCTTGGAATAGATGTGTAATTTCTTTAAGCTGTGTTAATTTATTAAGGGAATGGAAATGATAATGCCATTCTTCAAATAAAAAGATCACCTTATTACTGGTGACTAACATCTTCACAAATGCGTGTGACATGAGTGACATAATGGTCACTGACTCTCCTTCAGATCAGTGACCTGCTAGAAAATCCCATTTATAAAATGAACATCTTTTAGCTAGCACCTTCTGGGGTCAACATTTAAAACCAGTTTCACTGAGCTTTGAACTGTGAAGGAAAGCAGTGATGAACTCTAGAAGGAAAGCCTTTAGGATTTGAGATGTTGCAGAAGATAATCCTACAAACCAAATAGTCTAATTGTTTTGACTCAATTCAACTTGTAATAATATACTCTAATTGATTCTATGCATTTGTAGTTGGGGTAAATTGACTTCATCTTACACAGATATACTTTTTAAACAATATTGGCCTGTCTTACTCTTATCTTGCCTTTTCCAATTAGAAGCTAAGATTGTAACATGTGGTGGCTTGAGTCAAAGTTTTAGAAAAAAGACCTAAATCCTAATTATAAATTGATATTCTGAAACTATGTATATATGGCATAGAATCATTAGAAAAATTTCCAAATCATAGAATATGCAAATCTCAAATAAATCTAAATACTTATTCATTTGGGTAATTAATCCACAAATACCAAAGTATCTATGATGTATTGGAGACTTAACCTCACATCAGCAGCTGTGATGAATGCTTTATGAGCTATTACATTTCACACTACAATGAAAGTTTATGACAAGCCCTGTTCGTATCTCAATTTTACAGATGAGAGAACTAACATTTCGGGAAGTTAAATAATTCACCTAGTTTATAACAACGGAGCCAAATTCTCACTCAGGCATCCTGACTCTAGAACTCTGCTATAATGTCAAAAAAGAAATAAAAGAGGAGTAACCCAGCTAGAGTCCTTGTTGTAAAGTAGCGGTGAATCTACACTATAGGCACATAATCTGGAAAGATGGAGCAAGATAATCTCCTACACAAAAGTACAATCTGGTAATGTAGGGCCTATATTTGATATAGAAGTAATATGACATTGAGTAAGTTGCTTTGTTTTTTGAACCCCAGTTTCCTCATGACAAAATTGGTAAAATATTTAATTTCTGGGATAGTAGTGAATTTCCATTGAGATAATATCTGTAAGAGAAAAAAGCACATTGTAAACACAGTACTCTAGTTGTTTGTTCATTGTGGTTCAATGTGAAAAACAAAAGCACGAAACTACTACGTTTTCTACTGTGTTAATCCAGTAAGTTTGGATGAGAAAATAACAATAAAATGAAAGAGTTAAGAGGGCAAACAAAAAGGCAATTCATGGCGATATATTAGTGCAGACCTGTGAATGCCCAAATAATTAGAAGATCCTTTATATCACAGAAAGACCAAAACAACAACAACAAGCAAACAAACAAACAAATAAAAACCAGTGACCTAATAATGTATTAAGTGAAAAGTCTGCAGGTACTATGGCCTTGTTGCTAAGAATGTGGACTTTGCACTGAGATATGGGTTTAAGTGCTGGGCAATTTATTCAAGTTTTAAGGTCTCTGATTTTCTCATTAGTGAAATGGATATCACAAATGAAAGAATTAAAGGAGAAAATGAAAATAAAATATTTCATATTGACAAAGCTTGGTTAATAAAGTAGCTATTAATACTGTTTTTGTTGTTATTTAATTTATCAGATCAATATAGTTCAATTTATGATTTCAGGAGAGGTATGTGACAGAGATCATACATTTGTGGCTTCCAGAGTTTTGACACTTTTTAACCTCTAGAGAATGAACATAAAAAGATATTTGAGGTTGTCTTTAAGTATGCCATCAGGTTGATTCTAAGGTCCTTTTTGCTCAGACCTTAATCTTTATTTAAACTGATTAGCTTCAATGGTGGACTCATCCATACTTGAGATTACTTGTCTCTGTGTCTGTGTAGATAGATAAAGACCATTTGATTTAATTAAATGCAGTGCACCTTACTAGGGGAATCTGGAACTGTCTTCTGACTGATTACCAAGGACAGTGCCTGCACACATATGGGGGCAGGTGGGTGGGTAGTTTATGTGGAGGTGAGAAACAGACAAGAGACAGATGAGATGATGAAATTGGAGATTAAAGAGTCATTCTATTGTGTTCCTAGAGCTTTAGGGAGCTCTGTGGTGATCACATCATCAGATACCACCTGCACCAGATTCAAAACATGCCTCCACCACACCTTTAACACCGAGTTCGGCTGGTGCTTTGAGTTTTCCATCTCTTCCAACTTTGGAGCAAGCATGCACCAATAGCAGAGATATTCAGATCCTAGGAGGAACATCTGTTGTGAGGATGGAAGCTAATTAGGACAATATTTCACAAGGGCTTCTGGAAATAAAAGCGGGCTCCTTATACTCATTTAGATACAAATACTCAAAATGCCCCTTAGTTTGCATTTGCATAGAATAATGGCTTCAGGAACAAGAGAAAAAGGTCCATACACTAGGTTTTTCACAGAGTCCTTTCAGATTAGAACTCTAAGGCTTCTTTGAATTTTAGGATTAGCAGAATAAAAATTTGAGGATAAGTTTGTTTAAATAGATAATGGGAAGAGAAGAACCAAAGGTACCTAATAATCCTTTGTCATGATATATGCGAAGTAAATAAAACTTACAGTTTCTGAGACTAATACCACACCATAATAATTTAAAACTGTAGTAAGAGTATATATAAAGAATAGCCAATAATAATAACAATAATAGCATATGTGGAAGGTTTGATATATGTGAGGAGTATTAATAAACAATTTAAAGCCTTGCTCTGTTTAACTTTCAAAATTGTCTTTTGAGGTAGATTTGACTATTCTTTCTACTTTATGATGAGGAAATGAGGCTTACACAAGTTAATTAAATTTCACAATGTTCTTTGCTTAGTAAATAGTGAATACAAAATCCTGTATGAAAAGGCAAGTGTGCTTTTGTTGTGGAAACTCTCATTTGTGAAAAATTGTATGTAAATGAAATAACGAAGACGCAGGTATAGTGTAAGTGTCGCGCGCACCTCGCCAGCAAGGAGCACGCAACACTCAGGATTCTTCTGATGCACGCTTTATTGGAGTTTCTTCTACATTCTTCAAGATGGCGGAAAGACCCCGAGCCGGATGCAAGCCTGCCTTTTATAGCCTCTCGGGTGACGTGGCCCATTTCTATTGGTCAATGCTGGCCTGCGTCATTCTGACGAACCAAGCGCCTCTTCTGCGCAGGCGTGAACCACCATCACCGGCGGACTCACATCCGGAATTCATGCAGGGCATGAAGAACCCGGAAATAATGGCGCGTGACATGTAAGGTTATGAGATTAGATCAGACTGCCATACTTATTTTCCCCTCCTCCCTTTTCATTTCTTCTTTCCTTCATTTTTGGCTTTTATTTTGAGAACGTACTGTGTCTATAACATTAACTGAAGTTATAGCAGTTAATAAAACAGAGCTCTAGCCCTCCTGGAGGCAATATTTTGCAGAGAGCCATAATATTGATTATGCCCAAGGCAGGCTGCAAAGAGTTAACTGCACAACTAGCTTGTTTTGAGAACTGGGTCTGGCTGAAGCCTATGTGTCCAGGTCAGAGTAACTTGCACCCAAATTCCATTCCCACAATTATAACCTTCTTACTAGGACAATGTTCTAATTACAACCATATATTTTGTCTATTCTGTTCTTAATTTGAGAATGCTTTGTCTTGTGTCCTTTATGAGCCTTGTTTACATTAATTTCCATAGAAACCACACATAGCTCGCCTTTATCCCAGCTGATTGCCAATAAAATTCAGTGTCTGGGACTGGCCAGGGCCTTTGTTGGTTGTACTGGCATTGGTCATCCTGGCACCCTGCTTTCTCTCTCTAAGTTCTGTCCATTAGTTATTTTTCTCAGGCCTGCATTGTACCCTGGGCAGGGCCCTGGAAACTAACTGCAATAGTCAGTAACATTTTAGTTTAGGAAGATAGATAATAAACATATTAGCAAGTAATAGATTACCTGATGATAAATGATATAAAGAAAATGGGGCTGGGGATATGGCATAATGGTGGTGGGAGTTAGAGGGGTAGAGTGATCATAGAGGACTGTGGGATAAGATGGAATCTGACCTGAAGGAAGTAAAGGGAGAGCCAAGAGCATAGCTGGAGGACTTGCTGAAGTCTTGAATGGGAGCATGTTTGGCATTCCTGAAGTATGACGTGTAGGATGATGTGGGTAGCACAGAATACAGAAGATGGGTGGGGTGGTGGGACAAGGGGAGACATTTCTCCTATAGGATTTTGTAGATAATTGTTATAATCTTAGCTTTTAAGTTGGATAATAAAGAAAGCCATTAGAGGATTTTGGACAGAGGTATAGCACCATCTGATTTTGTATTTTAAAGATTACTCTGTTATGTGGTGAATAGTTTGTAGGGGAAAAAAGACCAGTAAGAAAGGCTACAGAGTTACTTAGAGAAAGTTGGCCATGTTTTGGATCAGAATGGTAGCAGTGAGATGTGGGGATTCCACATGAACTCAGGAGGCAGAGCCAATAGAGTTATCCAAAGGACTGAACATAGGGTGAAAGAGAAAGAAACTCATTGAGGGCAACTGTAAGATTTTTCACCTTAACAGAAGAACATACAGAGACATCATTTCTGAGGTGGGGAAGACTGAGACAAATAGTTTTGCTTTGCTTTTGTTTTGGCAGCAAGGTGTGGTGGGGTGAGGTTGGGCACTGAGAACAGCACAGGGCATATCAAGGCTACAATGCTTACTGCACATCCAAGTGATGTCAGGCAGGCAACTTGATACATGAGTTTGGAGTTCAGGAGTGAGATCCAGGCTAAAAGTACAAATTTGAGAGCTGTCAGCATAGAGAAGGTATTTAAAGCTATGATTTAGCTGATACCACCTAGAAAGTGAAAGGAGATAGTGAAAAGAAGAGATTCAAAGAGGGACACCTGGACTTTCCATTGTTTAAAAGTCTGGCAGCTAAAAGAGAAACCAGTACAGGAGAGTGAAAAGAGCAGTGCTTTGACAACTATGGGGAAAAGTGTGTGAAGAAGAGAGTGGTTAATGGATTCAATGTGGCTAAGTCCAGTAAGATGAGAATTAAGAACTGACCATTGGAATTGACAATGTGCAGATCATTGAAAGTTTTGAAAAGCTGTTTCATTGGAAATCTAGCAAGATAAACATGATTGAAATGGACTTGAGATAAAACAAGAAGAGAAGCGTGTAAGGGGTAGAATTTTTGGATAACTTTGTAAAGGAGTATTGCTGAAAAGAAAAGTAGAAAATAGAGGTAACAAGAAATATGGAGATATTTTTGTCTTTTGAGATGGGAAATATATTTGTGTGCTTATGAGAATAATTTAATGGAAACATGGAAAATGCCTTGCTAATGTTAACTATTACCCTTCCTTTATCTGCTTTATAGTATATATAATTTAATTTATTTGGCTTTACTTATATAAGAGGTATGATAGAAATATATAATGAATGTTTAAATTTTTAAAAAGCATTTATTATAGTAAAAGACACATTACTATTAATCCCCCTCAAAATTCTCCCCTCCACTTCAGACACACACACATCCCATCATTCTTTCCATTTTCTGAAGGAGTTCTGGAAGTCTTCTTTTGTGAGTGTCTTTACAAGGTGCTAGGAAAAATATGTTGAAGAGTACTGCCAAGTGCCATAAAATGGAAAGGCAGGCTTGTAAGAAAAGGTATAATGTGTTCTAATCCATCTTATTCACAAGACCTGGGAACCTGCAAATTATGGCTCTTCCCCCAAATTCAAAGGTAAATATTTTGAGTCAAATTAGGATATCAAGACAGCCATGACAGTGCAAAAATAGACACTCAGGAAAGTAGATTTCCAGAATTACTTCAGAAAGTAGCAAAAGCAATGGGATACAGGTGTATAAAATGAGAGCATTTGGAGATGGATTAATGGCAAAGTGTCTTTTAATGTAATAAATTTTTTAAAACAAATATTCACTATATTTTAAAATGAGCATCATATTTGCTTATATAACAAATAATATTACTAACAAGTATGATTGTTGAAGTTATAATACAAACAGCGATAGTTTCCGGCTACCTGACCATAGCAATAATTTTAAACATAATATCATATAGTTTAGGCTCTAATACCTTGCAACAGGGAACTATAGGCTTCAGTTTGAAGTGTTCTGTATGCTTGCTGAATATGCTTTAAAAGTTACATTTTAAATAAAGTACATTTTAAAGTCACATTACAGAAAAAAGGTTATGGAAGAACTAGCCATTCACTCACTTCAAATATAACTCCTAGCATTTCAGCTTCTTTTTGGGCTGAGATAACCAATTTTTTGAGTCCTATAAATATAAACTTCAATTGCCCCCTATAGTTACTTTAGCAGCTGAAGACTAATAATAATATATATGGAGAATCAGACACCTGGAGTGAATAGCAGATTGACAAATTACAGGAAACTACCTACCTGAAGAATAGGTCAAATTCAGAAGACCCTAATATTGGAAGGATAGGATTGTACCAGAAAGTTCATTTAAAGTGGTAACTTTTTCATTAGGAAAATCCCAGCTGCTAGTTTATGCATTTCTCTCCACCTTCATGACTCGAAAGTGAAGACTGCAGTTGTCTCTGAATCTCCTAGTTGTGGAGTTTATCTTATTTGGTTGTTAAGTGCCATTTAATGAGGTTCAGAGAGTTTTCCGGTCAATAGGTCTACACTGCCTGGTCACTGTTGCAGGTATAAGTCAGTGATAGGGAATGATATGGATGAAATAGCTTTGCACTCACAGATTTAGTAGAGAGGAAGAAAGAGCAACTGAGAAGCACTTTCCTAGATTCTTACTTTACTTCTAAACTCCAAACAGGGCCACAAAAATTCCCAAGTTCATCCTCAAGCAGAAGTGGGAAAAAGGCAAAATGTGCCTTCAGAACTCTCTTTCCTATGCTCTCTACATCCCTCATGCACCGTTCATCAGATTCCCATTTCTCACAAGAAACTTTTCTGCACAGGATTCTGTATCTCTTTCCTCTTGCCTTTGAAGTCTAACTCATATTTGCCTCCCCCATTAGGACTGCATTATTCAAATTTATGAAGGTCACCTTTATTGCAGTAGAACTGATGTCTTGCAGTCCATTTCTTTTGTTCTTAGCTGGGTTAATACTTTTCAAACTTTAGTGTGCATATGAATCATTTTGGGATATTGTTAAAAGGCAGTCTTACTTGATAGGTGTTGAGTGAGGTGAATGTGAAATGCTGTGAACTATGGTTGCATGGATTTATAGTACTCATGGTCTCAGAGGACACTTGAAGTTTCATAGGTATATTTTACGCAGTAAGCAGAAAAGTGAATATACAAAGAATTTTACATCTCAGAGGCAAAGTCTAAGGGAAATTTTTTTTTTGGCAAAATGAGAGAAAGGTTATTATTTTTTTTTTTTTTTTTTTTGCCAGTTTGAATCACCTTCAAATCACCAGAAATTAGAGCTAGACTTTAATAAGTGATGTTAGACACTCCTCTTTGAAGTTTGGTCTCAAAAGAGAAGGGTCAACTGAACTACATGGATAGAGGGACACAGGGAACAAACTGTAGTGCTAGATATTTTGATTTACCCCATTTTCCTTTATGAGGTGTGTGTGTGTGTGTGTGTGTGTGTGTGTGTGTGTGTACAGGTGTGCTTGTAAACATAATAACCTTTAAATCCATCTCCTTACCCCTTAGCCTAATCTATCAAGCCTTGTACATGCTTCCATATAACCCTAGTCTACTCTTTACTGAAGCTCTTGTTGCAATGCATACATTTGCTTTTTTCTTTATTAGATAGAGAGTTCTTGGAAGGAAGACCTGTATCTTGTCACCATTGTATTCGTAGCCATTATATCATCATGGACTCACACAGAACAGTATCTGAAGAACATTTGTTAAACAAATGAAAAATCTATGTTTTCTGGATTTCTAAAAGTTGAAGAGAATAGTCATCATTATAGCCTCACTGAATTTTCTCTGCACACTAGTTCTGTAGCGGGACTGCATTTCTTGGTCTCCTTGTGGGAGGGTGGGGGAGACTCTTGCAAACTGTTTTTTTAGAATATGGTATAGCATCTGGCAATGCTGAGAGTGGTGGCTGCCTCATTCCCCTAGTTCCCAGATGACTGTGCTGAGAAGCCTCTTCTGTGCCACTGTGGACATGTAATATAAGAAATGAAATGTACTGTAGTAGCCTTAAGGTTTTGATATTTTTTAAGTTGCTGCATAACCTGGCCAATAAGTCCAATATTACTTCTCCCCTTGAAACTGGGCTTCAGGTACATCCTTGAACTACATCTGTGGTTCTGAAAACAAGGTTTGGCCTTTATTCCAGAAACAATATTCACACCTTGAACCTGGTTCAGGTTGGAAGGATCCCTGTGGCTAAGTTACAGCCCTGAAGCCAGGTCCTCTTGGAAGCAGGAACTGCTCTGTTCTTGCCTGCCCCAGCAGCTCTGAGTCCCGTGTCTGCTTGCTCAGAGCAGGCAGTCTGGTTGCCTGGATCTCTATCATTGCTCTTGTTTCTTCATTCATGTGACATGTACATAGTTTGGGGCACTCTGAAGAAACTGTTGACTTTGATTTTGCTAATCATGTAACTATATTTGTGCTGGTTATCTGTTGCTATATTCTGTCTGCGGCAATGTTCTCCATCATTAGCCTCTGAACCAAATCTGTCTGAAACTCCAGAGCCTGTCCCTTTATAATCAGGGAACTTTGTCCCAGTTTCCTGCCTTTCTCATTCTGCCCTGAATCACAGCAGCTAAATGGGCCATGTGTATCTGTGTCCAGAGATGTAACAGATGGGATCTTGGGGATTAAGGTAGCAAACAGAGGGCAGAGTGCTTTTAGAAGGATTAGTCTTTTGCCTAGTTGGGAGGGTAGAGAAAGACAGTAGGGAGCTGATTTTAAAAGGGTCACTTGGTTCCATAAGCATATGTGACAGTTGTTGGTATTTAGTTTGTCCTAACTCTCCTGTTGTTTGTTCCCTTGAATATCTATAGTGGAAGGATCTCTAGAGTTAGAATTAAAAATACAAGGGTTGAGTGCCAGTTCTGCCACTAACTAGCTCCGTGACTTCAGACAGATCATTTAACCTGTCTGAGCCTATTTGCACAAGTATAAAATGAGACTAATGATATGCATCTAATGTTGCCTGACTGAATCTCATAAGGATCAGATGAAAGAGTGTGAGGAAGCACCCAGCATATTAGAAAGGCTTTATTAATGTGAGACATGTGACGGCAGTGAGGATGCTTGAAACACATGGGCAGGTGGAATGGGCCAGTAGGCATTAGGCATAAACACTTAAGTCTGAGTGATGATAGCATCTTTGTGTTTACATAGAGCCACACAATTGTCTTGCTATAGGAAAGGACTGCGAAACACACTGCATCTGATGAAGCCAAGGAATGCAGGTACGTAAGACTGAGCATGGTTTAGGAGGAAGAGATTCGGCAGCATGAAGCTTTGGAGAGCCAGGTAGGATAGGCTTGAGCACTGCTGCAGAGTGTAGGCAGGAAGGCACTATGGCTGTTACAACATTTGGTTAATTATGCTACGGACTGAAACTCTGACCTTCCTCAATCAGGAAAGTTTAACCACACTGCATCCCCTCCTGATCTGCAGTCAAGGTAGGCGGGTATGTGAAGGCATAAGCCACAGATAGTACTGCTGACATATGTTGGAGTGTCTGTCTGCATATTTTGTGGCTGGGTAATCTTGAGCCCTCTGGGGGACTTCCTTTCTCTTACATTAATTCCACTGCACCAGTCCAACCTCCCCTCACCTTTCCATTGCAGTTTCCATATTCGTCAAAGTGTCCAGAAGCTGGCCATGAGGAGCAGGCTAGGCCCTCCGTGAGTCCTGGCCACCCATCCCGTGAAACAACTGATGTGGAATGTTGGGTCCTTTTGTGGTGAGCAGCAGGACCACATTGGCGCATGGGCTACCCTTCTGTGGGAGCAGGAGCTCGGGGCTATCAGGAAAATGCAGATAGACTCTGAAGTTGTCACAAGAAGTCCTGGAAACATGCAGAGTTCATCAAAAGGCCTTTCCATCCGATGTGTTTTGCTCTTACACAAATCATTCACATCAAAGCCATTTTCAGTCATAGAACAAAAGAGCACAGCTGATACCCTGAGCAGGGCAGCATGTAAGAATACACGGGGAGGAAGTGAGCAAGACAGGAAAGGATCAGTTAGCAAGATGAGGTTCCTATATTAAGAGGTAGTGAATGAGAGTTTTGCTGACCAAGGCCAGAATCACCTTTAAAATGGATATATCTTCTATAGCAAAGTGACAGACTAATTGAACTGCAAAATCTCTCAGTTGTCTAGGATCGAAGTAAGTTAAGATATAGGATGATCATAAAAATGGAAAGTGCAGATATCAAAGACACAAAAGAGCTGAGGCAAAGACTAGGGAAATGATGGTTAATGGAGATTTCAGCAGTATTTTAGGGAAGTAAAACAGGGAGGAGGAAGATATATTTTTTTTCATAGACAAGTACTTTTCTTCGGAGAAAAACAATGAAAGATTTGTGGTAGTAGAGAAAATCATTTCTGCAAAGTGCCTAGGTCTTGAAATAAGAAGAGAGGTTTATGGTCCCAGCTCCAATTACTTCCTAATTGCGAAATCTTGTACAAGTTTCTTAACTGTGCTGTGCTTCAGTTTTCCTCTATATGTGTGGTGATTTTAGTTAAATCCAAACTACAGCAATGTTGTCAGGTTTAAACCAGATCTTGTGTGTAGGAAAAAAAAATCTATTTATAATCAGTAGTGTTCCAAAGAGATGCTAACCATCATCACAGAATTTTTTTACTTTCCTATAGTACTTTCTACACTTTCTAGATGTACAGACGTTACACCTATAAAATCCATGTCTGTCATTGAGGCCTGATGGTAACTGAATCTTCAAGACATCCTCTGACCACCTCCTCTGTCTTCCAGTTGACTATAAATAATTATTAAAGTAGTCATTTCCTATGACACTTATGTCTATCTATCCCTATGTCTGTTAATTTGAGATCTCACCCATTCACCCTACAGAACTTCCTTGAAGAGTTTTCTGAACTGTCCTAGTATTTTCACAGCCTCATTGTTCTGAAGATCTAGAACTCCCTTCCCTTGCTTCTGTCTGTTTTTTATTCAGCCATCCATACCTAGCTCTGATGGCACCTTGGAGAGTCTCTGCATGGGTCATATTGGTCATACTTTCTCAGTGTTCCACGGTGGTATGTTCTAGATTCTGATATAGCCTCTAATAATAATCACCATAAAAACAAATAACAAACCAACTCCAGGTAACATTTAATGAGTGCTTAGAATGTTCTAGATACCATAAGAAGCATTGTACATAAATGATCTCATTGAATTTCCAAGAGGAGTTTTCCTGAGATAATGCTGTCATCACACCATTTTATATTGAGGAAATTGAAGCTCAGAGAGGTTAAATAACTAATACAGGTAAATTGCAAAGAGGAAATGGTTATAAACACTGTTATTATTCATTTGTCAGTCTCCTACTCTCCCATTAGACTGAGTGTTCAGAGAAGTATAATCATATTTTAGCCTTTTACATGGATTCCTCAACAAATGAAAAGACAAATGTGTTCTGATTTTGAGAAGGCTTATGAAGCAACTCAACAATATAAATATCCCTTTTAAACTGAAGTCATAAAAGTCCCCAAGAAAGAGCAGTTTAGTTTGACTTAGATCCTTGGCCATCACCTTTTCTGTTTCTAATTCTTTTAGCAACACCACTAAGAGCATCATTTTCTCATGCAGAGAGATGATGCTTATGGGATAGATCGACCCAGCCCTCCTTTCTTGTGGAAGATTCACACAGTATATGGTGTACAAGCAAAGCAAGGAGCTGAGAGTCTCCTGCTGTGTTTTGTATTAACCTTTTCTACAGAGCTTCAATTGAATAGGGATAAAAGTATTCTTCTTGGCATCTGCATACTCAGCAAACATGACTGAAGTTGAGAACAGGATATATAAGAAGACCTTTACATTTATATCTAGGAGAGAGGGAGAGGGAGAAGGTATGATGTGATGTAGAAGCACAATAATTTCAACATACAGTAGGGCTGAGATGTTTCCAGGGTGACCATTTGGGAGAAAATATACGCAAAACATTTGTGTAGCGTTCTGGTAAATACATAATTAAAACACCAAATCCCTACCATATCACTAATACCTATCACAGTCTCCGGCATATAGCAGATTGTTAATAATGCTTCATGCATGCATAAATAAACAGGCATCATTGTAGGGAGGTCACCGTTCTACCTAGAGGAAGTACAGGAAGCCAAAAGTCTGTATTTGCAACTCACAGAAGTAAGTGAGAAACTAGACTCTAGGCAGCAGCTGAAACTATTTCTACCAGTACCTGTTTAAGGTAATGCTTTTGCCTCTAGACTTTTAGGTTAAGATTAGTGCCCAGGACTGAGCAGATGGGACAATGGTCACTGAATTGGCTATAATGTAAATGAGCTCTGAACAACCAGTCTTGGGAACAAGCCTCACATTTTCTCTTTCACTCATCCATTTATTCATCCATTCATTGATTCCCTCATTCAGCAAATGTTTATGAAGTGCTATGAATTCTGGAAACTCTGCTAAGCACTTCACATACATTAATATACACAGCTCAAAACAACTCGCAGAAGTATGTGCGATTGTTATCTCTATATTACAGTGAAGAGCCTGAGCACAGAATAGTGTAGCTCTCAACATGACACAGCATTTGGCCTGGCTATGATTTCAACTCAGAACTCTCTGACTTGAAAGCCCCCCTTCCTCTTTCCTCTATACTTGTCTCTAACCTTCAGGAACTTAAACTTGAGCACAGTGAATATATGAAAAATAATCACTGTGTGAAAAGCTCTGACAGGTAAGAACTTGGTGTAACTCAGGTCTAGAAGGAAGGACCCAGGAAGGAACACTTGCAGAGAAGATGATGTCTTGAGCTTTGGATCAGGGCTGGGAGCTCCTCAGTGCAAGAGATACACAAAGATGAAGGGAGCATAGTACACTGTCAACCATTGTCCTTCATTTCACATAAATGGACTCATGAAAATACGGTCCCAGTTATGTCTACTTGTTTGCATCTTGTTCTATTTATCGTTTAACCAAAATATAGTGAAAACTCTCCCACCAATTGAGTACAAATGTTGAAATACTTATTAGATACATTGCTCTGAACATTGAAAGTTTTATAAATGATATTTTTTTAATTCATGTATTTACTTCCTCAAAACTTATATGTTCCTTGGTCCTGAGTGTGTAGCTTAGTGGTAGAACACTTGCCTAGCATATGTGAGGACCTCTGACTGACAGGTTCTATTTTCTCTTTCTCTACCTGCCTACCTATCCTACCTATCCTTTAATGTTTAGCTAAATACCACTACCTCTGGTAGGTCTTCCTGATTCTAAAGTTAACTTGGGTCCCTTGATAGTGTCCCTTAAATGCCTCTCATCATGATATTCATCATGTTTTACCCTCATTTGTTTAACAATCATCACTTTTAAATGTTAATCTCCGCGAAAGCCTAAGGCTACATTTTTACTCTTAAATCCTCAGTGGTCAGCAAAATATTTGGAACATCATAGGCACACAATAAATATGTATAGAATGAATAAATGAGCAAGCATTTGATAACTTTTTTTCTTCTAGAATAACATTAAATATGCAGCAAATTCTTATATCCAGGCAATAGAGTGAGAATGGAAGAAGGCATATAGAAATTAATTCTGTGTTCTGAAGCAGGCAGATTAAAATGTGACATATGTATAAAACTGCCACATCCATTACTGTAACCTTAGCACTTCCTTAAATGTATAATAATTTCCCAGATCTTATCAATATTAGCATCCTATTTTCAGTACTCCTACATGAGACATTTTATTTAAAAGAAAAGGTTATGAAACTTTTAATCATCAGGGCAATGTTTGCCAGATTTATGGCATATGAATAATACAGAAAGGAAATCCTCAAAATCAGAGGTGTATTCTTTCCAGGCCCCACTTATTGTGTTCTAAACATTTGTACTGAATTTTACATTTTAAAGTGGGTCAATTTTTCATTTCGGTTCAAAGGTCTCTGTCTGTTTCTGAAATTTGCAACATCTGCTAGAGAAGTGAAGAGTGCAAGAGTTTTTAAAAGATCAAATAATGAAAAAAATCTTTGTTGAAGGACTGTGGATTTTCAATTTGTTCCACAGGAGGCAACTTCAGGAAATTACCTTTTAACTGGTGCTCATCTTGTTTGTGCAGCAATATTCCCCTGATAGGGATGGACTGTGATCTAAGAGAATCTTACAATGTAAAAATTCTGCTAATCTGTCTTCCAAGGACAATATCCAGGCTGCTAGTTGTTTGCCATCCTCGAGGAATTCTTTACTTATATGGGAGACCAAATTTTCTCCAGTTTCTACAATGGTTTATAATTAAGACAAAACTATCATTTCCAGTGGGGGGAAAAACTATAATGAATTAGATAAAGAAGTTTTCCATTTGTTTGATATAGGTCAAAGATGGAATGAAGGGAAAAAAAACTCTCAAAAATGGGCAAGGTTAATATGTATATATCATACCTCGATTCTTATATCTTCCTTGGTACTGTTCTCTCTGTGGGCTGTAAACCCCCATCACTAGTCATTCATTGGCTTAAAGCCCATATGTTTTGTGGAGCCTCAGAAGCTTAGTGGTAGGGCTTTGAGTAATGATCTTTCAGTGGGTGAAAGATGGGCTTACAGGTCACATCCTGAGACCTTCAACTCCTGTCAAGTAGGATATGTGTTTTTATTGTGAACGTTGGCAGCAATACAAGATATTTTTAGAAAAAGTATTCTGCTACTATTTTTTTCAATACTCACTCTAAACTATGGGTGAAAAAACAAGTTCAAAAAGAGCTAAGACATTTGTTAAAAAAAGAAAGATAAAATAACAGAAATTACTTTATCAGATGTATAATGACTTACATACAAGACACTGTAATTTAAACAATGTGAGGGAGGAGGGGGTGAAGGGAGGGCAGGGACAAGGGGGAAAAATGAGAACCAAGACCTGTCATGTAAAGGTACAAGATCTCAATGATGAATGTAACTGTACTGTATACCTAAAATGTACCAATTAACTCAATAAAAAAGAAAAAAAATGTGAATTAGCTTTGAAAAAATTAATAGATCAGTGGAATAGGATAAAACAAAGAGTTTAGAAATCGACTCAAAATATAAGGTAAACTGTTACATGAGAATAAGGGAATTACAAATCCACTAGGAAAGATTGGAATATTTAATAAATGTTTATGTGAAAATTGTTCACCAAATGTGAAAAATTATCTCTCTATATCACAGCAAACCCACTCATATAATATAATTAAATTTCTGTTAATATCTCTGGAAAAACAACTCAAAACTCTAAAGTTCTACAGATGGGACAGCTCACTCTGGATTTGCTGAATGCTCCACAGTGGCCCTGATGTAGAGGCAGGTGAGGACAGCTGACTCAACACAGGACTAGTAGGCCTTCACTTCATATTGGCCAAGAAGGTAGAAAAACTTCCAGGGACATTCTCATTGCATCTAGGGTACTAATAGAAAACTGAGAACCCAGGGAAACATCACAGCCCCAAAGGCAATGGTTCAGATGACACTACACAGTATATCTCAACTTGAGTGACTCTGACTCTCCATTTTTATCCTAATAGGAGTATATCTTTTCCTTTATTCTTCTCAATCCCTAAAATACACTTAGCTTGGGGAGAGGAAGTATGCAGATATTAAGAATGGCCCTAAATTTTAATTCTAGATTTGACTCCTTTTTTTTTTAATCACTTAAAGACTACTAATAACTATATTTGTTAAGGTTACTCTAAATATTAAGAAATGTCATATATGGAAAGAGCATATCATAGTCCCGTTATAAATGAGTGCTCAACAAATTGGTGCAGTTATTATTGGCCTTCTCTGATATTATGTTTTAATGCTTCTTTTTTCTCTTCAAATACTGTATAGTTTATATTTATAGTATTAGACATCTGTTGCACATGTACCTCTGTAAAAGATACTGTCATACATTTCATCTATTGAATCCTCATAAGAAGTATGTTGTTATTATTACCAGTGTATAGTTGTGTGTGTGTTTGTTTTCTCTTCGATGAAATTATAAAATTAGTTTTCTAAACTAAACTGAAACAATAAAACCAAAATATACCAGTTTCTTTACAGTTGAACATCTCAAAATTATTGATATGCTATGGTGTAGTATTAATTTCCAGAAAAGAGTATTCCTTAACATATATAATAATAAAAGCAGTTCTTAGAGTTTTTCTCAGAATACAGCTTGCAAAAATGTCCAAAGAAGAGTCACTGAATAAAAAAAAAAATCCAGATTTATGCTCTTATTGCATGCCTACAATGCATGGCATGCTTTGAGCACAAGTGTTTAATAAATTTCAGTTACTTGATGCATATGTTAAGTGACTTAGGTTTTAGCACAAGATGGAGAGATGGGGAGTTGTTAAGATGGGGAGATGTAGACATGGCATTTAGCTCAGTGGTTCCACTGCCTGCCTTACAAGTGCAAGGACCCGAGTTTGATCCCAGGTACCAAAAAAAAAAAAAAAAAAAAAAAAAAACACTCAAAAAAGATGGGGAGATGTTATCTGTTTACCTGAGTCCATAGCCTTGTTTCCTCACATGAATGTCCAGGGGGTGCAGTGTAGTTCAATGGCTCCAATCCCTAGTGACCCCCTCCCCAAATTAAAACATGTCTGATCAAATCTTGGAGGGAATATGGACCAACTGGAATACTCAAACAAGTAGGTAAGAAAGCAAAAGGGTACAATAACTTTGGAAAACAGTCTGGCAGATTCTCATAAACCTAAATATATAATCATCATATGACACAACAGTGATGCTCCTAAGTGAAATAGAAACTTAGTTCCCACAAAAATCAAATTGGAAACAACCAAAAATGTCCTTCAGCTGGTGACTGGATAAACAAATTCTGTTACATTCACACACTAATACTATTCAGCCAGCCCTAAATGAATTGAACTATTGACACATTTAACTACAGGAATAACTCTCAAAGGTACTATGCTAAAAGCCAGATGCCAGATGAAAAGGCCATATGGATATCTAGAGATATATGCAGATATATAGAGAATTCTGTACAACAATGGTGTAAGGATAGAAATCAGACCAGTGGCTGCCAGAACTGAAGGTGAAGAAGAGGCTGGTTACAAAGGAATGCAAGAAAATTTATTTGAGTGAAAAAAAATGTTCTATCTCTAGATCATAGTTGTAGTCACACATTTGCCAAAATTTGGCAAATTATATAGTCAGACAGTATGTAAATTATAACTTACTAGTAAAAATGGGAGACCTACAAGCTTATTTTACTGATAGTGTAACCAAAGAGCTTGTTGCTCTTAGTTCATTCAAATTCCTTTCCCTTGCAGTGCTCAGTGCTCAGCTTTTCCTGTACAGAGCAGTTTCCAAATCCTTACCTGTCCTGGGCGCAGTTATATCTACTATCCCTTCTATAACACATGTCACGTGCTACCTTTATTGTAGTTTTACATCTTATCTTTCTAGATTATAAATTCCAGACAACAAAGACCCATACCCTACTTGTCATCCTACTGCCCATTAAAATGCCTTTGAAGGTGCTATAAAGAATGTTTGATAAGTAAATGATTCTGTGCTTAGTTCATAGCTTCAACTCTACGAGTCCAACAAAGACTATGAGCTCCTTGCAGACAGGGATTGTACACATATAATCTTGCACTATAAATGCTCAAGATTTTTTTACTAACCATTGAAAAAATGGACTCCAGAGGATGATGACTGATTATCTTCATTTTGGATAGTTCATGGGTAAAGAAACTGAATCCTAGGGAAGAGATGTGGTCTGACAAGAGCTCACTGAGGTAGAGATGTACCCTGGGCTACTTCTTGGATACCTCAGTGATAGGAAGCACATGCATAGCCCAACAGGTTGCACTGTTGAGGCTTCTCTTACCATGAGATTTTGTCAGAGCACTTGGAAGGTAGACGCACTATTTGGATCCAGTTAGAATTATTAACATGCGATGGACTACAACACAGGAGTTTTCCAATTGTATTTCTTGGACTTGAAACCGTTCCCAGAAGCAAAGATAATGAAGGCTTCACTTGTTACATATGAAAATAATAAAAAAAAAACACTTTACAAAAGCTTTTAAGGCAAATCTTTGCTTCATATTCTTATTCCTCCATCACCTACTGTCATTCAATCGTTGACTTTCAATTTCTTTTGAGAAAAAGCAATATTCCTTATGACTTTTTAAAAAACCAGACTCAATGGAAGTTCTGAATATATTTTATTAGATGCATTTCATAAGGTTTTAATTGTAATAATTAAGTTATATAGTTCAACATCCCAAACATCCTAATGCTTTAGTTCGCCCAAGGGAAACAGTCTCATTAGCATATATAACAACATAGTGTTCTCTTTTAAAGCCAGGGTTTTATACTTTGTTTCTGATAACTAACTAATAACTGGATCCAAGAAGCACAGAATTTGACTATCTCAATGTCTTTTCATTACTTCTAAAACAACATAGACATCTAGGGTAGTTAGTCAAATACTTTGATGTGTGTGTGTGTGTGTGTGTGTGTGTGTGTATGTGTGTGTGTTTCTTTCATTTAAAATTTTTTTCATTAAATATTTACTTTTTATTAAACGATTTAATTAAAGTGATTCCAATCACTTTACTATAAACATCCTTCTCATTTAATGCAAAAAGGCTTTTTGGGAGTTGAAAAAAAAATAAGAAAAGTCCTGAAATTCTTCAAATGCTGCCCAGATATCCTTAAGCCAAAATTACTTTTGATACTTGATTGAACATTCAAAGTATTTTAGACATGATAAGAAATTTAAAGATCATATTCTAAGGGCATAGTACATGGGTTTTTTTTTTCTGGTATTTGGGAATTAAACCCAGGACTGTCATATTGAGCTACATGCCAAGCCCAGACGTTTTTTTTTTTTTTTTTTTTTGGGAGACAGAGTCTTGCTAAGTCCTTAAGTTGCCAAGGTGGGCTCCAACTTACTATTCTCCTGCCTCAGCCTAGCAGAGTGCTGGCTGTGTAGGCATTTTCCTCCACACCTGGCTTTAGATGGTATTCCTCAGCACTGCACCCCAGCTATGCATTGTGAATCTGAGGTCATGTTTTATCTAGTTTACATATTTGGAGATCAAAATATTCATCACAGGGCCAGTTGGTTTTGTCCTGGACTGTGGACATTCCAACTACATGGCTTTCAGTGTAAGTCATGGGTCACAAGAGGGACCACATAGGAGTATCTAGAAGATTTAGTTTAAAAGGTTAAAAAGATCCTCTGCTTTTCTATATTGTTTGGACCATCCTCATTTTTAAGAGGCTGGGTTCAAGGGCAGACTCATATCATATTTAATATGAGTAATATGCACCATGAGAAAGTGGGATAAGAATTTAAGTCCCAAATATTGAAAAGAGTTTGCATAGATACTACATAGAGAAAAGATTGGAATTTCAGTGTGTGCTGGCACAGAGAGAAGACACACAATGAAAAAGGAAGATCAGCCAAGAAAGGGGTTCTTACCATGGTCGGTGGTGGTGTTGGCCAATGTGGACAAGAAACAGGAAAAAAGCTATTTGAAGCTAAGCATAAGTAATTCAGATTTTAAAATTTGAGAATATCTTTTAAAAAAGAAGTGTGTGTTTTAAACATGCTAACTATTTTCTCCTAAAGCCTTCTTTTGAAACAATTTGTCCTTCAAGGTTAATCAAATTCTTACTCTTTGAGTGTATGAATTCTGTGGAAGACAGAGAAGGAGAGAGACTGAGTTTGTAAGGTACAGTTTCCTGGAGCTATGAGGTGATATGGAGGAAAAACTGGCATTATGGAAACTCAAAACCTTGTACAGTCTGAAGTCACTGGGCGATAGAAAAGAAGATTCTTGTAGCAGAAACAAGAGTTAAGAATGAAACAATAGGTCATTAGATCTCAGAAGAGAGAAATACACAGAGAACATGTTGTCTACAATCATACTTGTTATCTCAGTACTCTTTTAACAATGGGTTCTCCAAGACTATATGTATCCAGAGCATCTCCCTTTATTCAAGATGAGGAGATTTCTATTCCCTGTTATTCAGCACTGGAGAGAGAGAGAGAGAGAGAGAGAGGAGAGACAGACAACTCAGAATTAGATTATAGGCTGGCTCCAACCACCTAACTGTGGAAAAGTTCCATAACTTCTCTGGTCTGCTGTTTTGGCATTTGTGAGGTAAGTTTTATAATATGACATCTTAGTGCCGCCACAGGGTTTAAATGTGAATAAGGTCTGAAAGTGTGCCTGGAACACAGTGGAACCCTCAAAATATGGATTATCTCAATAAAATAATGAATGAATATAGCAATTTTTTACTTCATCACAATATTTTGTTTAAGTAAAATTTTTTTTCAAAAATATAGCCACCTCTTTGAGATACCACACATGTAGTATGCAGGTGAGAACAGAAAAATTATTCATCCAATAAGTGGTTTATGACAGAATGGCACATAATTAGAGAAACACAAAAGTGTGATGTAAAAATTATCCCTTTTACTGTCGAGAACCAGAGAAAAAGTGGTATTAAGTAAAGGTAGAATACCTCTTTAAGTTCACTCTGGGGGGCTTTGATGCCTCTCACAAACAGAAGCCATTAAGTGTACACTCACTTTAAAAGTTGTAGCACTACTCTGTGCAGGAACATAGTGGTAAAGAATGTAAACTAAACATCCCTGACTCATGGTTCTGGATCTAATCTCTCACTTCCATAGTCATAGTGGCAATGGGTGATGAAAAATGTCTAGGTGAGAAAGAGAAGATTTTAGTTGCCACAATAGAATGGTAAACAGGCAAAAATTGTGATTCTTGGGTTTAGCAGGATCTCTTTTGTATTGGTCAATGAGTGAGAAAATTAGATTTCAAAACCCAAGAATATATTAAGTCAGATAACTATTTAAAACTAGGGATTTAACCAAGATGTTCCATTGTAAACATAACTCTGGGGCCAGGATGCTATGATGCAAATCCCCCAAAACTTAACCCCAAATAATTTTTATTGCTCTGAACTCTCCTGGAATGGCAGCACCTTTCTAACATCCAAGTGTGCTGTTGCCAATTTCAAAAACATGAAGCACCTTTTGTGGTATTTACAAACTCCAAGTGGGTTTCTCTCTGCCTCCATTCCCAATTCAGAGGACTATAATCCTGATTTGGAGCACCAATTTAGATAAGTGAAAGCTGAGCAGATGATTTTGAACCTGATTCATCTTGGATATTCGATCAAAGTCTGAGAACACCGCCTAGGTTGTTCCTGTGCTGTAGTTGGGAGCCAAGGCTCCTGGGCTCTTGCCAGTGCTTGTTTTCTGCCCAATCTCCAGATGCATTCTGGGATGTTGTCTGCCCACAAGCAAAACTTTGGCTTGTTTTTCTTCACAGCAACTCATGCCTCAGAAAAAGCTCTGACTTTCCAGTTTCCCTGCTGTCTTCAAACCTGCAAAGCTAAGTGACACACCTGCAATAAAATAAGAATAATTGCTCTTTTTTTCTTTTGAAGATCACCAATGGCTACAATATCTTTGGCTAAATTCACCTAAAAGTCCAGGTGCTGTCTCTTGTATACAACATGCACTTGGAGACAAATACACCAATACACAGTTGTAAGACAACCACAGTTTTTTATTTGATAGCTGCTAGCAAATTTAACCTTGCTACTGAACTGTATGTCTGTAGTTGGCTGGTGACTATGGAAAAGCAATAAATACTTAAATATCTACCATCGAGCAAAGCAACATAGATTGGTACTACAATTTCTGAATTTTAAGGCTGTCATCAAAGCCTTGTACAGCACAGGTCAATTCACAGATTATATGCAAAGCAGAAGAGACTAAAAATACAGAGAAAGTCAGAAACAACAATTCTGTGGATCTTTTCCCCCAGAGGGAGCAGCGTTCAAAGACAGTTGATCTGCAGAGCCAGTGTGTGTTTCCCTCCAAGAGTTCTCACCAGCATTGAGTCTTGTTTCTGTTTCCTTGACTGCTATTTGTTTATTTCAAAGCTTACAAATTTGTCCCTTTATATTTTCACTCCCAATTCTAACAGTTACACAATATCCCACGAGACAGCTTGAATAACAGTGTGAAGATCACTAGATATAGAATAAAATTAGGCAGGGTGAGGCTGTGAAAATATGGATTATATTCACTTAGTAAAGAGAAGGTTTTCTCCATATTCTTGTATTAGAATTACTATAATATTCTAGTATCAATATTTTATTTATAAAATTACAAGAAGTAAATCTCAGGAATTCAATAAAAATAGACTTAATATAAAATAAAGGAATTTGAGGAACATATTCAAAACTGTATTCTATGGAAGTATACCATCTTGTTCTTTAGTAATATGTGATGCATGTTCCATGGAAAAAAGGGTGTTGTTGTTCAAAAATAATGACTTCAACAGTTTTTACTTGCTTGTTTGTTTTACTATGGGACTTAGCAACACCTACATTATGTTGGTATGTTTAATATAAAATAAAGGAATTTGAGGAACATATTCAAAACTGTATTCTATGGAAGTATACCATCTTGTTCTTTAGTAATATGTGATGCATGTTCCATGGAAAAAAGGGTGTTGTTGTTCAAAAATAATGACTTCAACAGTTTTTACTTGCTTGTTTGTTTTACTATGGGACTTAGCAACACCTACATTATGTTGGTATGTATATCTTCATTTCTTTGTATTTGAACTCTGTGTGTGTGTGTGTGTGTGTGTGTGTGTGTGTGTGTTCTGGTGTAAATAGATTTTACATATTTCAGATTGGGAAGTATTCTATGGAACACATCTTAGGTAATGCTGATCTAAGGTAAAATGCAAAACAGATTAAAATATGACTAAATCTTGAATAAATTCAGTGTTTTAAATTTGATTCTTCAATCACTCAGAACTTTTTCCATCCAAAGCAATGTGCTAGGCACTTAAGTTCTGTCCCAAACAATTCACATATTCACATGAGTCATACAGAAAGCTTGTTCTCATTGCAGGCCACTTGCACCTGCTGTTTCTTCTACTTGGGATGCTCTTTTCTTCACAGTCTTTAAATAGTCAGGTCTCTTCTCCAGTGTAGACAAGGTAGAGAAGCCTGCCCTCATACATTACCTGAAATGGCAGCCCCCTAATGCTCTGACTCTGAAATTTTCCTAATTTTTTCAAAGTAACCAATATAATTTTATATAAATATTTATTAGATCATTGTTTGTCTACCCTCTATTAGAACATAGCCTTATAAAAAAATGATTAACTTTGTATCTCCACCACTTAAAACAGTGCCTGACACTTCATAGATGTTCAAAATATATTTGTTGAATGAATGATGGAGTCAATCAATCAATCATTCAATCAGTTGAAGTCCTTAAGAGTCACAGATGAAATGCTAGAGGAATTTAGGTTGAGGTTTCAAGAAAAGGGGTATAGGAAAAGTTGCATTGGAGGTTGACATTAAAGATGCAAAGCTTTCTAATGGGAGACTAATAGGATAAGTAGTGTCTGATGAAATAGGATTTAAATAAAGGCCCTGAAGTATCCTTGAGAAGGAGCCCCAACACAGGCATGGAAAAGAGATAGTCACAACCTGTCCACCACTCTTGGGAGCAAGAAACTTTCAAAGCAGCACTTCTTCAAACCCAGGTTCCACTTGGATCTCTAAGCCTGGCCTGTTCCATTCATGTTTTCCTGATTTGATAAATCATGTATTCATTATTTTACCTGATATGTGATAGTTAAATTTCAAGGTGATATACATGTAATAGTGAGGAGAACATAAAAATACATACATTCCCAGAACTTACATTCTAATGGGAGAAATGTAATGTATATGATTATATACATTTGCAGAAGGTTAAGAAAAGATATATGGCTTTTGGTGAGGGTACAGATTTCTAAATAGCTTAGTCCTGGCAGGGCTAATTATTAAGAAAGCGATGATCAAGCAGACTTGAAGGATATAAAGAGGTAGGCCATGGTATCCAGGAGGGACAACGATCTGGTTTGTGGACATAGTCATGAGGCACAGGAATGTCTGGTGTGTGAGAACAGCAAGAAAGCCAGACTAGCTGGGGCAGATGAATTTTTTTTTTCTAAAATGTCTGCCTTAATCTGGACCCTCTTTGTTTTCTCAACTCTGTACTAGTCCTTTAAATTGACTCTGGATCCCTGCTGGCCTTCTGCTTCAAGAGGGTCACAATCATCTTTCTCAAGCCCCAAATCTAGTCATATCACTTTTCCAAGTCCACGTCTCCTCATAATGCTTTCTTGTTAAGATTCCAGGGTGGTTTCCTAATATAGAGTGCAAAACATTTTGAATAAAAAAACAGAGTTCTTCATCATTGGTTCTCATCCTATTTCATTTAAAAATACTTTATTTTTGTGTGGTATTAGGGATTGAACTCAGGACCTTTACATTGAGGTACATCCTAAGCTCTTTAATTTTTTTTTAAATTTCGAGACAGGGTCTCACTAAATCACTAAATTGGTAGGCTAAGCACAAACTTGCAGCACTTCTGCCTTATCCTCCTAGAGTGCTGCTATTACAGATATGCACCACCATGTCCAAGTGCCTTCTTGTCTTTAAATCAGGCTTACTTTGCGAAAAATTTCTCCATCTTCTTCCTTTACCTAATGTCACAAACATCAATGATAACCTTGCTAATATAATGCTCCTTCTCAGTCAGTTCTTAACATTCTGTAATCCAGGCACAGCCTCTAGTTTAGGACTGGGTCCTCAGGGAACATACAAAGAACACTGTCTTTTTCTTTCTTTCTTTCTTTCTTTCTTTCTTTCTTTCTTTCTTTCTTTCTTTCTTTCTTTCTTTCTTTCTTTCTTTCTTTCTTTCCTTTCTTTCTTTCTTTCTTTTTCTTTCTTTCTTTCTTTGTTTTTTTCCTCCCCATTAAGTTTACTGGTACGTTTAAAGCAAACAATACACTTGCATTTCTCATTGGGATCTTGTACCTTTACATGATGTATCTTGGTTTATAGATAAGAATTTGTATAGAAGTTTTGGAAGTATGGCCATGTTCACTATGTTGATTCTTTCTACCCAGGAGCAGGGGATGTCTTTCCATCTTCTTATATCCTCCTCTATCTCTTTTTTCAGAGTGCTATAGTTTTCAGTATAGGTCTTTTGAATCCTTCATTAGACTGATTCCTAGATATTTCATTTTTTTGGGATGCTATTATGAAAGGAATTGTTTCCCTAATTTCTCTGTTAGTGAGTCTTTTATTTGTGTACAAGAAGGCTATTGATTTTTCAGTGTCGAGTTTGTATCCAGCTACTCTACTAAATCTGTCAATTAAGTTTAGAAGTCTTTTGACAGAGTTTTTTGGGCCTTCTATGTAGAGTATAATATCATCAGCAAATAGTGACAGTTTAACTTCTTCTGTTCCTATCTTTATTCCTTTTATTTCTTTCTCTTGTATAATTGCAGTGGCTAATGTTTCTAGAGTTATATTGAACAGGAATGGTGATAGTGGACAACCTTGTCTTGTTCCTGATTTTAGCATGAGGTTTTCAGTTTTTTTGACTATTTAGAATGATATTGGCTGTTGGTTTTTCATAACACTGTCTGTTTCTTACATCAACTAATTTATTACTGCACTTTGGTATTAACCTGGGGGAAGACCAAAAACTGATGTCAATTTCAATTACAAGTAGGAAAAAAAAAACGCAGATACATTAATAAATGGATTTGAGCTGTAACTGGCAAAACTTGCTTTCTGTCATAGCGTCAGCCGAATGACTACTGATATGGACTGAGAGGTCCAAGTAGAATTCCTAACCCCTTTAGGAACAGAAAAGTACTTAAAAAAAAAAGAAACCCTATGAAGATCTCTTATAAAAGATTTCAAGTGGAATCAAGAATAAAACTTTGCCATCTGCGCTACAGAGGAGCTGCAAGGCCTGCCAAGTGTACTTTAATGGTCATTGGTGGGAAATCTTGTCTCCCCTTATAAAGTAAAAGGATTCCGGAACTTATGCTGCACACAGATGGTAAAGTACTTTGCATTAAATACAAAAATTTTCCCATCAGAAGAAGACCAGAACTAGTGAGATATCCCTGTTATTTTCTCCTGATTAAAACAACAACAAAAGCTAAACAGACAATAGAATATCTGGTTGAATAATTCAACTATGAAAAATATCTTAGGGGTATTTATTGTGTACAAAGCACTGTGCTAAGCAATAATGGTGCTACAGAGCTAAGGCAGAATATTTCTAGGAACTCCCAGTTGAAAGAAGTAGAAAGACATACAGTAAACATTCTGATAGGAGGAAAACAGAAAGAAGACTTCTAACAGAGGCATTCAAGGAAAGGATTTTCTAAGCATGGGACAGAAGTAATCATCTATGTCTATCAGGTGAACAAGAGTGCAGGGTTTGCGGGGTCTGGGGACAAAGACAAGTGTAAAGTACAGAAGCAGGTCCCTAAGGTAGAAATATGACTGTGGTGCTAATCAAGGGGCTGGATAAACAACAGGAAGGGAGCTGTGGGACTAGAATAGAATTCAAATAATCTTAGGTTTCAGAAGTGCTGGGGTATCTGACTGGGCAAGAGGGAGCCAAATTGAGAAGAATCTCAGAGTTAGACTACACATGTCAGTAGCAGCTTTTCATATGGTTGCATTGATATCTTAAGTTTGTTAGAGGCAACAGGACAGAAAATGCACAGCTGATTTGCCATGACATATAGGATTGCTGTAAAGATCCCTTGCCTCTAATTTTCTTCTTCCCTGCCTAGTGCCTGAATCTCACTATTCTTTGTGTATAAAATGTCTCTCAGCCTCTCCTGTCCATTTAGTTATTGAGAGTACAGGATGTACCAAGCAATGTGCCAGGCTTGGGAATTTCTACTAAAATATAAATACTCTAGGAAAAAACTTAACTATGGCTTACAGTGAATTCTCCACAAACATATTTTGAATAAATGCATGAGGCCTCTACCATGTTAGCTATCTTAGATAGGATTATGCCTCCAAGGCAGGAAAGAGTCATCTAAGATTAGGAGTTTTACCCCTTGAACATATCTTTCTTGTCATTAATAACTAGTTTTGAGAGAGATGCCCATCAAGTTACACCTGAAATCCAGTGGTATGAGTAAACTGGGGTTTGAATTGTCCAGTTGTACCACAAAGATATTTTGAGAGAATTTATTTTCTTGATTACTTTGGAAAGTAATCCAAGGATTGGAACTGTTAATCAAAAGCTACTACACAAAAGAAAAAAATAAGAAAAAAATTCTGGTGTATGGAAAGTATATTTTAGTCTAAGCCCTAACCCTTTGATTTAATTTGATTCTTAATTATGCACTGGGTCACAGGAAGAACTGGATTCACCAAAGGGAAGAAATTTTTCTGTCATTCAGATGACTAGAAAGAGAAAACACTCTACAAATGGGTAAAACTTCCTGGTACAGCCTGAAAGATAAATCAAAACAGAAACTGGTGACTTAAAGAAACATTTGGCTGCCAAAGTGATGTAATGATCAGAATTTTCCCCTTTTAATCTTTTGCTGCCCCTCTCTCTACTTCTCTCCTAGTCAGCAAACTTCTATTTTTTCCATTTCTGTTATTGTTTTTGGTTTTTGCCCTTGGGTTTCTGTTTTCCTAGGTCTTATTTCTGAATGAAAGGTTGTTAAACCACATAATTTACTTCTGAAAGAACGGAACTATTTTCTTCTCCTTAGCTTGCCTCGTGCCATGCCAACAGGCAGCGCTGCTTAGCGAGAGAAACTGGCAAGAGGATGGGTCTGGAGTGGGGGGCAGTGCAAGGGGGGCAGGCAGGGGGCGGAGAGCACAGCCTGATCAGCCAGGTGAGGCAGAGGCACAGCTAATGAGAAGCATATGCCACCAACCATTTTAAAGGCTGGCTTGAGCCTAAGGAAGTGATGAATTGCAAGAATGTGCTGTGTTCATAGCCGGGTGCTGGCAGAAATAGCCTAGCTAGCGGATAGGATGGAAGTTTTTTTTTTTTTAAGAACTCATTTTTCTTTGTCAGCAAAATGTTCTAGTTTCAAAATTATGAATGATAGACTACCTTTGTCAGACTAATGCTTTCCTTTTTACCTCAAGTTCTGTAATAATATACAACTTATCTTCAAATAAAAGGATGAATGTTTCTACAAAACGGACTTAGATAACTGCAGGGTGGAGTATATCTGGAATATTTTTACTGCGAAGGACAATTTTAGCTTCTAGATTTGCATAAGCAAGGTCCGTTTACACCAGAAGTCCCTGGAGAAGACAGGTAGCATCTTCACGTAGGTCCAGGAACACACCCCTTCCTTTCCTCTTCCCTCCCTTCCCTGCCCTGCCCTCCCCTCTCCCCTCTTGCCCCCACTTTCTTTCTTCTTTCCAGAATATTTGTAAAGTGTCCTGTAAATGTCAGAGTCTGTTTAGAGAAAGATGTGGCGTAAATAAAGCCTGGCTGTGACTGCAACACCTGTGTTCTTCAGGTTAACCAGAAAGTATATAGGGACTCTGACATTTACGCTAAAGTTGTCTTTGTTTCATTCCCAGTATCAGGGCTCCTCACAATAAGTATATTAGATTTTCCTCTTGGGAAAATGTTTAACCCAAGACTGGATCAGGACTTTACACTGGGAAGACTGTAGTCTCCAATTGGAGCTCTTCACAGATGGAGACCAAAGTTTGCCTTTGGTACTTTGTACCTCCCTTCTTAGTTGTTTCATGCTCTGGTTTCTCCTGGTGTCTAATGTAGAACTGGCACTCAATAGCTCACCAAATACTGCAGCTGTTTCCCCCCAAACACACATGTTCTAAATTTTATTTCACTTTCTGCTTAACCAACTCATCTTCCAACCCAAGCTCCAAGCAGTTTTATCTCATATCCTGGTTCTGGCTCTTTACAGAGGAGACCTAAGGGCCGGGGATTTAGCTCAGTGGTTTGCCCGTCTCACAAGAGCAAGGACCTGAGTTTGATCCCCAGTACCAATAAAAAAAGAAGAGACCTTGGGTAAATCACCTCAGTCTCTGAGTCTCAGCTTTTTTATCTTTCAGCAGGAATAAGAAACTTACATTACAAGTACGCTTTTAAAATTCTCTATTGCCTGGCGTGGTGGCGTACACCTGTAATCCCAGCACTCGGGAGGCTGAGGTAGGAGGATCGCTGTGAGTTCGAAACCAGCCTGGACTACATAGTGAGTTCCAGGTCAGTCTCAACTACATAGTGAGACCCTGCCTCAAAAGAAATAAAAAAAAAACATTCTCTATACATGGAATACATAAACATCTAGTCTACCTTTTGGGATATTAATGAATATTCAATAGATACTGTCTCTTCTCTTATTTACCATTCTAATGATCTTCTTCAAGTATTAGAAAAATGACTTGAAGTCATTTTTGTTTAGTCATGCTAAGGTATGAATGAGAAATGAGTTTGTAGCCCATGGTAGCAAAAATGGACCTTTCAGAGTATACCTCCTTCCCAGGATTGGTCTCTGTTCTTCACAATGAGATACAACACAAGCCCTTTAAAAACTTCTTTTAAAGTTTTGAGATGAGGTCTAACTAAGTCACTAAGCTGCCCAGCCTGGGCTTGAATTTGCCATGCTCCTGCTTCGGCCTCCCCGAGTGTTGGGATTACAGGTGTGTGCCACCATACTAGGTTCTTTTTGGGTTTCTTATCCATTCTGTGCTACCTCCAGCCTGTAGGGGTTTTTTTTTTCCTCATTGAGATTATTGGTACATTTTAAGTATACAGTACAGTTACATTCATCATTGGGATCTTGTACCTTTACATGACAGGTCTTGGTTCTCATTTTTTCCCCTTGTCCCTGCCCTCCCTTCACCCCCTCATCCCCTCCCCATTTACAAACCAGTCTCTATGTTTTGTTTGGATAGTTGATATCCACTCTTACTATCCCAGCATTGCAGACATAAAATTTTTCCTGCTTTTGAAAGGTTACTAAGCTTTATATAAACCACAATTAATATTATTTTACTTTATTTAATGGGTGAGCCATATTAACTTGTGTAAGAAAGTTAATGGAAAACAATGAAATCTAAATAAATAAATCAAAATGCATTACAAGATTAGATGATCAAAGAAAACAGTAAATAGTAAATGTTCATTCTCTATTTCCTTTGATGTTCAAAATAAAGTTTAGAAGGATAAAACTATTCTAATCGATCTTCCATTTCCTAGAAAACAAATCTTTTGCTTTCTAACTTAATTCAGGAAGGAAAAATGATTTTAAATATTTTTTTGGCAGATATAGGTCATTTTATTTATGTCAGTTTTTCCCCCAGAGATAACGTTAAAGGAGTTGAAGGAATTAAAGTGAATTAAAATATTTTATTACATTCACCTTCATTGAGTGATTATATGATTGAATAAATTACTTCAACTCTCCCAAAGAAATAGTTATTTTATCTGACAGAACCAGGATTTCTCCATTTTCTTTCTTCCTTCTCTGAGATTGGCACAATCTGCAAGGAAATACTCATTTATAGTCTCCAAATGCCGACATGTCTACATTTCTACATCTCTCCCCACCCCATATGCAAGTTTTAACATTTATTTGACAATTAAACTGTCTAATTTAGAATTTTGCTTGCCAATTTCATATTCCTTCATGGCACAGATCTATGAATTAATCAGAACAAAGTAGGAACGTGCTAGCCATAGTGGAAGAATTTAGTTTAATTTTTCTTCTTGGCAGGAATGCATGTTCAAGAACACTGTACATAGACAAAACATGTAACTACTTTTTCTGGAGAGCTTTTAAATTTCCATTATAATGAACCAGTCAGTGGTGCATCTAATACCTGAAGTAGGAGTCTATTGATTTGAAACCTGTTCTTACACTACTTAGTGTCTTTTCAAGGTAGATAATGAGTTTTAATTACTATTTCCAATAAAAGCACTGTGACGGGATGAGCTGCAGAATGATGACTACAGAACCTGCAAGCTTTGCTCTATTTTTCTTTACTACTCTTTGTACTTTAAGCCCCTTTTTGTCATTCATATTATAAACTATTTCAGAATAGAAAATAGAGGGAAATAAAAAATTCAAATAAAATACAAATTTCCTTTTGTCTCATTTAAATTTAGCATTCCCATTTCAAAAAGCCTCTTTTGAAGATGGGGAAAGGGATCAGGGAAAGAAGAGAGGAAAGAGGGTTTGAAGTGGGGGGTAGAGGGATCAAAAATGATCAAGATAGGATTTATAAGTGCACCAGTTCTCCAAAAGGATTATAACTGTTGTGCATTGTAAATGTACACTAATGAAAAAGTTGTTAAAACGTCCCCTTTTGTTTTTTTCACTAAAAGGAAGTATAAGTAATTTTTAAAGATAATAGGAAAGCCACTCTATTTATAGATTTGCTTAATGGGAGACACACAGTTTATGAGCTTTTATTAAAAATTTATTTTATTAATACATATTTTCCACACACAATGACCACACTTATCATAGAGAATTTGCACCTGTACAAGCCCTGTATGCATAGCTATTGCAGAACAGCATCTGGACCAACTCTTAGCCTCAGCTAACTCTTAGATCTGCCACATAGAACAGAGAGACCTTGGGCAAATCTTGTATTCTAAGATTTGGTTTCTGTTGAGAAATAGAGTTAATAATACCTGCCGATTATAATCAAGGTAATCTAAGCAAAGCAGTTTGCACAGTCTCTGGCATGCAGTGAAAATTTAATAAATAGACACTGCTATTATCATCATCCAGGCATAGAAAAAACGGGTTACTTAATCTTTCTACTTTTTACTATTCCAAATCTCTACCATCTCACGAAAATGTAAAGTGATCTGTGGTTGTCATTGGTGTAACTCATCCTAACTTCTTATAGTAAAGATGGTAATTTTTACTCATAAATCAGAGAAGTAGGGCTTGTCTGTGTTTCTTAAGCATATTGGACCCTATTCACCTGTGTTTGGGATTCATTCACACTCCACTGGAACAGTAAAGTACCATACATCTTTTATTATGGTCTTTTCAGCATTTTGCTTCTTTGATCTCATTTAACCTCCTGACAACCTTGTAAGAAAGGGCAAAACTCAAAAGTTCCTTAGAAGCATGGCTCAGGAGTTGATTTAATCAGCTGAAATCACATAGTTTCACAGAAATTAAAATCCTCTGTGTGTTTATGAACATGTGTGTGGGTTAGAGAGCTGCCTAATTTTATAAGGAAGTAATTGTTGATGGGAGGTTGATATGAAAAGCAGGGATGGTGGCAGGAATCGCTCTGCTTGGCCTTTGGTTGTTGAATGGCAAATATAGCCCTGCCTATCTTTCCACTTGGAAACATATTTGTGGTAGGTATGAGAGGTAAGAATGTGTTCTTAATAAGACATTGCATGAGTTTCTCAGGCTATGTATTAGTAATGATTTCGATGGTGTGGGCTAAGAGTTAACAACATCAACAAAAAAAATCTCCCCCTTTTTTGCATGAGAATCTGACCTTTGGTTAACTTCTTAGCTTGGTTTCCCGGGAAACAGATAAAGATGGTATGTGTTAACAATGTCACTAAGCAACATTGCACATGGTAAAAATGACCCCCCATTGGTAGAGTGCATCTGAACTGGGGGGAACTACAAATGAACTGTCAATACCTGATGGGGACGCTGTTCTTTGAACTTCCTTGAGTGCAACAATTTTTGTAACTAGCATATTCCTGGAGAGGACATAGAAAGCTGCTTCTTTGGGGTTTTAAAAGAGTTATTGATTCCTGTGGGACCTAAATCTTTTTTGCAAAGGCAGTTCTTTCACCTGTGCAATAAAGATCTCATCATCTGGCACTTGAGTTTACAGGGCTCTAAGTAAATTGTAGAAGAATGCTTGGATCTCTCATGCTATAAATCTATAGTTTCTATATTATTTTATTCTGAGTACACTGATATCAAATGTTGTATTAACAATCTTAAAATCTAAGTGTTTTATTTGAGTGCATCAATCAGTCACCGCTACTGGATGTTGCAGGATGCTTTAGTGTCATGGTAATTTTCTTTGGGTAACAGGTTAGGTATGACTCTCTAGGAAGGGATCTGAAAATAATGAGGTCTTTTGAGGTGCTTTTATTTACATAAAGTGAAATTCCTTCATCTATCCTTTCACCCACCTATCCATCAATTCATCTATCCAATTGTTATTTGGAATCTATAATGTGCTAAGAATTGTCCTAGGTAAAAAAATTAATTTCTCTAAATAAGCTCGCATATCTTGTGGAAAGAAAAGAGGTATTATATTGATTATTAATGATAATAGTAATATTAGTGGCTAGTATTTATTAAATGAACTTTATATGTATTATCTCATTTGTTCACAATAATTCTGTGAAGTAGGTGTCATTTTATAGACATGAAGATAAGTAGGTATTATTTAATAGACATTTTATAGACATGACATTGAGGCACAGAGAGATTGCCTCAAAGGTACACCTTTACTGGGCATCTGAACTATGGCAGTCTAACTCCAGCTCTTATGTCTTTAACTAGCACAGTATTTAATGTGTTGTGTACCTAACAGAATTTTTGTTTAGCTCAAAAGATACTTTGCATACATGACTTTTTTTCTTATATTCTATTTTTTTATGTGTGTATAGGAGCTTTTTTTTTTTGTACCAGGGATTGAACTTGGGTCCTTGCACTTGCAAGGCAGGCCACCGAATCGCTGAGCTAAATCCTCAGCCCCATGTGTAGGAGCTTTTGATAAGCAATTTCAATTTTGGATGCTTTCCAAAGTAATTGAAAAGGTAAGTTCACTCAGTATATGTTTTACAGTACAACTGGACAGGTAAATTTTGTCTTTTTTCAGCCTTCTGCCTGGATCCCTGGTTCTCTTGATGCCTCCTGAGTCGTTGCCTGTTTTCTCAGACAAACAGTAATTAGTGGGCTTTCAGGCATTGTGGGAGATAGAAAACTGGTGATAAGAGAGTATTCATAGAAAATTGCTGACTGAAGTCCTTGGCACTAAAGTTTACTCAAGATCTGTATGTCCTGTGCCTCTCATTCTCCATATTATAGAAAAGATTAGCCATTATTAATCTTTACCAAACTATGTTCATATAGAAATAAGTGAGTCAAGAGTCAATCTCCTTTTTGCCACACTGCAAAGCCTCAAATGCAAGTATTCTTCTCATTGCCAGTCTTTACTAGAAATGCAGCCAATATATCCAAACACTTGTCAGAAGGAGAAACCATGATGCTAGACTCTAATTCCTTCCTGCCTATCAGCAACTATTTTGTCTGGTGTCACATGGATGTCTGATGTCAAAACCACTCGGAGTTTCTCTTGGTCTGGGGTCTTAGGGAAATTTCACACTTTGCAAGCTTCTTTTAATACCTAAAAACAGAGAGATGCTCCCCAATCTACTTCCTAAGATGCTCAGATCCCTCACATGTTGGTAACTATTTTTTACTTCTTCTGCTGGAACATTGGGTCCCTCCAGTCTGCCTAGGATGAGGCCTAAAGCAAAAAATTACTATAAAGCGAAAGATCTCAGAAGAAGATCCCACATCAGGTGATGAGGCATGCCTGGCTTGCAAGTCAGGAGGAGGATGGAGGGTAAATGCTGATCTGTTGGTATTGATACCTAACAGAACAAACCAGAACTGCACTGAGAATTCCACTCAGTTTATTCGGTAGCATTTACTGAGCGGGTATCATGTTCAGTTTAGGAACAGAGAGTTACTGCAAGCAATGTCTTCTCTTGAGGAGACATTTATTGTTCATGCAACACAGGACACATTCATCTGTCCATTTTTTTAAAAAAAGGAACGTTGATTTCAAACTCTCATAGAAGAAATGTTCACTACTTCCTCTAGCCTAGAGTCTTAAAACGTCTGACTCAATGAAGAAAAACACTGCCAATTTACCCCTAGAGCCTCCTCCAATGATAATTCTGCAGCAGAGTGATCTTGGTTATCTCAGAAATCCCTGACAGAAATGGAAGCAATATAAATAAACATAAAAGAAAATAGAGGTGCTGTAACACAACTATAAATTACTCTTCCCTAACTTTCTCCCCATCACCAGGGCAAAAGAAGGAAGTTGGTCTCTGTGGCAGAGAATAGACCAGCAGCTGTTGCATATCCTGCCAAGAGGAGAGAGACTTATTATAAATAATAGCCAACAATATGTCCTTTGGGATTGGAGACTCAGCCAATTGAGGGGAGGGGTCTGGAAAGAGAAGAGAGTGCTAATGGGATGGAGGGGTAGCCAACACAGCCGAGGATGAATTAGGATAAAACACTATCAAATTTTCCTGTGTACTTACGTTTCTATTACCTCATTAGGATAATTACATACTGCTACTCCATTTATAAACTAAAAAGGAAATAAGGGGCAGCAAACATTCTCATTAGCAGTGGCTGATGTGAGACATTAGCATACCAGTAAGTCATGTGGGTGAACAGTTAATATGTTGGGAACATCTTTTCTTTCTCTCTTCATCTGTTTGGTATTTTGTCTGCTCTTTGCCTCCTTCTAGCCATGTATGTGTAGTTTTAATTTGGAAATAGAGATGAAGTTGACAACTTCGTGGCTTCCTCTTGAGGGCTTTTCATAGAAGAAATTTATAAAATTTGTTTTACTGTTTTATGTTCTATTAGGATAGAGAGAAAAAGAGGAACTATCTTATAGTAATGCATGAGGCTCTCGCCACTTCCTCTCTACAAAATCATTGCGGGACTTCCTAGTTAGATGTGACCAGAGTTTTAAAACTTTTCATTGCTTAGGATACTTTTCTACATGTGGAGAAATGCTGTTCTTTTCTCAGAATTGTACTTGTAAGTGTCCTAATTCTAAGTTGTGACTCTAAACAAATTTATTTTGGGGGAATACTGTTTATGGATATACTATTAATGTCTTAAATTTTTAATAGCATACTAGGACTATAAAGTTCATCAAGAAATATCTAACTATTGAGGAAACAGGTTGCCCCAAATAAAAAACAACCTGTTCAGATAGTTAAAGTTTGGGTTAAACTAGGATCCAGCATCAAAAGGAATTATATGAAATATGACTATTACATATATATATTTTCTAAGGAAAGTTTAAGAAGGGTCTATTTGATCCATGGATCTTCTAATGAGGGGGAGTGTGGGAATGTGGGCTATGTTAAGTAGAGATCAATTCTGTTAAAAGGGTTCTTCATTGAAAGAACGGGCTGTTTAGCCTGTATTTATGTCTTACACGTGGTTTAAATTTTATATACTTACCCTTTATTCTGACATAACCCTATTTCATCACTCTCTTTTCATTTTCTCTTATATTACCTCTGGTTTTAATTTTTGGTCTCCCAAATGCAGTTTTGCAAGATTATCCTTTCTCAGAAGATGAACGTTTGTTCTCATGCTTGCAAACTAAATGAAAAGTTTAGGCATGTAGCACTGCCCAAAATAGGAAGAGATATGTCTTTCTGATTAGGAAGTATACATTTTAAATATTGATATTGCAGGCAGTAAGTTAGGGAGACTGTATTCTATCTGGGGATTGGGAGGTAGTATTTGCTTAAATCATCAACCTGTCCATTTACTGAGTTAAACGGTGCTGTTTTCCATTCACATTAATTTTTGTTACAGTACCTTAACTGTCCAGCAGGTGGCATCTACTGCAAAACACATAAATTCGATTTGCATTTCAAGACAAACAGGATACTGAAACATTGAAACCTCTCTTAATTGACTTCTACATTTAATACCAAGGGCTGCTGGAAACATAATCAGGAATACAGAATAAATTTCCATTTTTTAAATAAAAGTCCTGCTTTTCTTTAGCCATGAGCATGTACCATCAGGAATACTTAGGCAAACCTTAGTAATTTGAAAGGAAAATGCAGTCAGAATTAAATCCAGAAGCTTTCTGTAAAAGTCTATTACTTTAGTTACTTACAGTGCTAAACAGGTCTAAGTACTAGGGGCAGATCTAGAAAACAGAGATAATCTCAGACTTCCAAACCTCCTCTAAGGGAGGGGAGGGGACAGGCTCCTCCAAGAAGTAAAGGAAAAATGAATATACAAAGCTTTATGGATAGTTACCATACAGGGCCTATTCCTTCTTTACTTTGAATAAAGGGATGGGTGTGATTGAATGACTTCTAATGTTTAATGACACCTTTGCTCCAGTGCTTTGTAAAGCTCACACATGAATACACTGATCCATTTCCAGATGATCCTGGGGCCCCTGTCCTTTTGTGTTGAGCACAAAGAAAAAAGCCAGTGAGGGAGAGACAGAGACAAAGAAACAGCCCATGTAACTAAGCTCATGAACATGATTTAAACAACCAACTTGGTAAACATCAATCTTAGGATGTGTTATGTGAAATGGAGTCATACTCCAAAAGAAATGTTGGCTACATTTTAAAAGATCACTTCATCTAAAGAACATGCCAAGTTGAATTTCCATGCAGTAAGTGATCTTTCTACAAGAAGCTGACAAGACAAAAGCAACAAAGCGAAAAGGTGAAAAATGGCTCATTTGAAAAAAAGTTACAGCATTTTAACTTTTTTTTTAAAAAAGGATCTGGCTCTCTGTTTTTATATTATTTGTCAGGGATGAGTGTGGCTTTGAGAAGGGAGGTAGTTAGAAATCAAGAGATTTGCTGTGCTGCTTTATGTGAAGCACAAAGCTTCACATGGACCTCAGTTTCCAGGTAAGTAATGTGAAGGAGCAAATGAAATGATTGTTAGGTTCACTTTCGGAGTGTATTTGTTCTGAGGGCACATCCCTGCATCCTCGGGCAGTGTCATTACACTCCCGTGTGTGAGCGAGTCACGAGGAGGCACAGCTGGAATTCAGAGAGAGTTAGGTTTTGGCATTCATCAAAATGGAGCCACTGGAAAGGCAGGCGGGACAGAAGTATTTTAGAATCCTTTGAGTTGCATGTCTCCTTTTCAGTTTCATAGCTATTTTCTTAAGAAAATAAAAACAAAACAAACAAGCCCAAGTTTGGAAGCCACAGTCTTATAAATGAATCTGTTTTGTTCCAACTTTTAGCTTAAACATATACTGCATTTTACTATTGTATTCTTTATGTACAGCCCAGTGCACACATATGCATCTTTTTGTTTGGAATTTTAAGATGCCTGATATTTCACAGTTAATATATACAATAGATTCTTCAGAAACTCAGAGTTTGAACATGTGAAGCAGCCGAGTACTGATTTACATGAAAACTGAAAGTATACTGTACCAATAAAATGTATCTTTGACATCTTGGCTCCTAGAGAAACACATTTTCTTTGTTCATTTACAAGTCTACTCTATTTCCACCTCAGATTTAATTATCTTTCCAGTTCTCATTTGCGTATGTGTAGGCTACCATTCAAAATATGCCAAGCCCCACATGTGGGAGGCACAAGTCTTCATTCAAAAAAGAAAAAAATGTGGACAAGCCATTTTGGCTGCATAGTATGCTTTAGACAAAGCCAAAGGATGCTAACTATATTCCAAAAATACCAATGTCCTTGAAAAGAAATATGCTGTTTGGTATATTGATCTACATCTTTAGACTTTCATTATATGCAGATACATAAAAAGTGATGCCTTTTTTCTTATAAAATCATAGGCTGTTGGAATTGAGAAGGACTTTATAGAATAACCTAACCCTACTTGCTCAGTTTACACATTAGGGAAGTGAAGCACAGAGATATCATGATTTTGCCCCAAATCACCCAGAAGCAAGACTAGATTTTTAAAATTTACACATCAGAATCAGTTACACATCTATGATCATCAGATTCTCAGCCTCTCTCTACTGCCATGCATCCTTTCTGTTTCTCTATCTCTCAAATTTATTCTCTCTGTGAAACTAGTGTTCTGAATAATCTTTCAAAAAGTATACCAGCTTTATAGTTACTCTTAATAAGTTTTTTTTAAAGATTCACATTACTATGACAAATGTTCCACTTTCTTTATTTTCTAAATACAGTAACATTTCATTTATTTGGCTTTGGAAGAGAGTGAGGTGTTCCATACAAGTAAATTCTACAGCTCACTGAAACCGAAACTTTGAGCAGAAATCCTTCCTAAAGTGTTTCATATTTCGCTGTCTTTGGGAAGACAAGACACTGAACGTAATTTAACTTTAAAAAAATGACCCAGAGTGATCTCTGAGGAACATTCATTATCATATTGGACCATGATACAGTTCTGTATCTAATTTTCCAGGTCTCCCTTCTAATGTTGGAGAGTTAACACTTTTCACTGCAAGTGATGCTTCCTTCCAACTATCCTTTCCTAATCTCTTTTTAAGCCTGCAGGGCCAAAAATCATATCAGGAGATGCATGAAAAATATGTCTTAAATCTGTTGTCATAGTCAATAAGGCTTCAAGGAAGAGTCTGAGGTAAATCCATGGCTTTAATGGGTGAGTTTTGGAGTCAAAATTTTATATTATTTTCCTCTGGTTACTTCCATGTTTAGCATGATGAAAGGAGGGCTGAGGATGCCAGGCTGTCAGGGCAAGCTGTGGTGGTCCGCTTCAGTCTTGAGCCTTTCACCCTACCCCAGGAGCAGAAAGCAAGCACAGGAACATCTCTAAGTCCAAACAGTTTCTAACAAGAGTTGTTAGATTGCCTCTGTGAGATAATTTGTGCCTGTTAATCTTAATTGCCAACTCAGTTGGATTAAAAGATGCCTGGGGAAGTGACTAGATCATGGGGGTACTTTATTTATCAGCTGAATGTGCTGTTAGGAGATGGGGCCCGGTTGGATGTGGATCACAGTGGGGACATGCCCCTGGAGGGTGTATCTCTTGCTTGTGCTCTTCTCCTGTGCTCTGCTTTCTGGGTGCCATTACACCCTTCCACCATAATTTTGCTTGAAATCAGCTGACCATGGACTGAAACCTCTGAAACCAAGAACCAAAAATATACCTCTCCTCCTTTATGTTGTGCATGTGGAATATTTTGTCTCAGCAGTGGAATAACTGATAGATATCCCTGGTTGAATAGAACAGTTTTCTCTACTCCTTCTTGCTAGAATTTATCTCCTATCCCATGGCATTATCATCCAGTAATCTCATTTTCCACTTATAGTGTGACCCACTGTTGAATCCTGTTACCACACCCTTCATATAACAAGACTTCATGTTTTCCCTACAACAGCTCTGAGAAGTTGATGCCACTGTCTTATTCTAAAGGAGGAAAAAGAGGTATAGAGTTCAGGCAATTTAGGAAGTAGGGAACTAGGACTCTTAGCTCGACTTTCTTTGCCACAGAATTTATGTGCTCAAGATGGTAACTGCAAAACTATGACTAAAATACATGAGGGAACTTCTTAGTCACTTTAAATCTACACTTGATATAGTACTAGATTATAAGATGAAAGCCGCCTGATCAGAGATGGGGAAAAATGAAATGAATAGCACTTCTCAGAAGAAGTACAAATGGCTAATAAACCCATTAAGTTTAACATCACTGGCCACTAAAGAAATACAAATTAAAACAACATTGAGATTCCATCGTATTCCAGAAAGAATGGCTAGCAGAAAGAAATCAATAACAAACGTTGGCAAGGCTGCAAGGATAAAGGAAACCCTCTACATTGTTGGTGGGAATGTAAACTAGCACAAACACTATGGAAATCAGTATGGAGATTCCTCAAAAACTAAAACTAGAAATTCCATGCAACCCAGCTAGTCACCTTCTAAGTATCTTCCCAAAAGAGTTAAAGGTATAATATTACAATAATAAATGCCTATTGATAGTTATAGAGACATAATTCCTAATAGCTAAATCTTGGAAGCAGTCTATATGTCCATCAACAGATGAATGAATAAAGAAAATATGGTATTCATACACAACGGAGTACTACTCTGCCATAAAGAATAATAAATTTGATTGGATTATAGGAAAATGAATGCATCTTGAGAATATAATGTAAAGTGAAATAAATTAGACACACAAGCTTAAATATTGCCTGGTTTCTCTTATATGAGTTCCAAAGTATAAATAAAAAGCAAAATAAAAGACATATAATAGGAAGTAATGAGATAAATCTTTCTCAAATGAGAAAGAGATAGAGAGATAAAAGGAGGGCACTTTTCTGGAAGGATTCATGGACATTGTTGAAGAGCAGAAAAAGATGGTTGCTTCAGTGCCAGAAATTCCTAGGGAAAAGCATAGACATTTCACAGAGCTGAAGGTAAATCACCTGAGAAAGAAGTTTGCCCAAAAGATGCTTCGAAGGGCAAGAAGAAAGCTCATCTATAAAAAAGCCAGGCACTATCATAAGGAGTATGGACAGATGTGCAGAATTGAGAATTGAATAGCTAGACTGGCAAGAAAACCTGGCAACTTCTATGTACCTGCAGAACCCAAATTGGCTTTTGTCATCCGGATCAGGAGTATCAATGGTGCGAACCCAAGGGTCCACAAGGTGTTGCAGCTTCTTCGCCTTCACCAAATCTTCAGTGGTACGCTTGTTAAGCTTAACAAGGCTTCAATTAACTTGCTGAGAATTGTGGAATATTGTGTGGGGGTACACCAACCTGAAGCCAGTAAATGAACTAATATACAAGCCTGATATGGCCAAATTAATAAGAAGCGAACTGCCTGACAGATAACTCATTGATTGTTCGATCTCTTGGGAAATATGGAATCATCTGCAGGGAGATTCTGATTCATGAGACCTATACTATTGGAAAAATCCTTAAAAGAGGCAAGTAACTTCCCGTGGTCCTTCAAATTATCTTCTCCACAACGGAGAATGAAGAAAAAAGATCACTCATTTGTGGAAGGTGGAGATGTTGGAAGTAGGGAAGACCAGATAAACAGGTTTATTAAAATAATGAACTAAGGTATCTACCAAGTTGTTTTTCTGATTTGGTCAGTTAATTAAAAGTATCTTCCCCCCACCAGAAAAAAAAAAGAGATGAAAGGAGGGGAATAAAGGAGGGAAGAGGATGAAAAATAGAATTATGATGTGTTATGTAATATATACCAACTCAACACAGGGAATTTTGAGCTGCAAACGTGTACTAATAAAAAATAACCCTCCAGTTGATCTGTATTTATGCTTATTCTTTGTCCATTAACAGAATTAGTCATTTTTTTCAAGCTTCTACTGTACTTCCAATTTTTCTATGTATGCTTTATGGTGAATTGTAACATCGAGGAAAACAAAAAGAAGACTGTGTTGTGTAATAAATACAGAATAGATAATATGGCTGTGTTTCATGCATTCCAATAATGTTTACTGGAAATAGTCAATAGATAGACATTCTCCTAGTCACCAAAAACTCTGAGATAGATAAAAAGTTTCCTTGTCTTTGAGTATCTGATAAGTCCTAGGTGACAGGCGAGCTTATAAGCAAAGAACTAGACAAATGTGTTAAATGTTAAAAGCTGGCAGGGGAGCCTAAAATTTAACTCTAAGGAGAAGATGATCATTGAGCTTGATCCGAAGAGTTGAGTAAAGCCGGAGGGAAGGGGAAGAGAATTTCAGGTAAGGGCGTGAGTGAATGAAAGTGACTCATATGGTGTACTCTCCAAGTGGAAGCCATGAGCTGATGCGCAGAAATGAAATAAGAACTTTGTATGTTGAAGTTGAAAATAGCTTCGTAAAAACTTCCATCCTAATAATAGCCCTTTGCATATACAATGAATAATTAAATAAGTGTATGACTAAATATCTTTGCACAATTATAAGCAGACAAACATGCAATTGAAATTTTAGAAAAAGCTAGTAAATTTTACACCACATTGAAACAGTGATTTTGATATACCAAATAAGACTCAAACAATTTGGAACCTATTTGTGTGTTTTTAATATGACCTCCAGGCTAGGGGTATAGCTCGGTGGTAGAGAGCTTGCCTCATTTGTGCAAGGCCTTCTGTTCAAACCTTATTTCCACTAAACAAAGAAACAAAAAGCTCATTTCATCCATTTATAAATTTTTGTCCTTGAGTTTGTAAGCAGATCTAGACTTTTTGGGCCATATGTCTTGATAAATTTTATTTATTTTTTTTGTCTTGATAAATTTTAAAGAAAGAAGTTCTATTTACATTATTTCCCAGTACAAAATCACCCACATAACCATTTTATGGCATTACAACTAGAAGTAATAGCTATGCAAAGGTCCCTGATCTTACCTAATGAAAAGAAAAATGTGAATTTAAGTGAAAATTACATTATATTGAACTTCATCCATGAGTGTAAATGTGATGTAATTAGTTAAGGCTGAGGTCCTTTTTCTGAAGACCAAGTGCCATATTCAATGTTACTACTCCATGTGAGAAAATTAGAGTTTGTTGTAAATAAAATTGTCTCTTTAAACCACTGCTTAGTTTTAGTTTATGGATGGTGTGGGATCTAAAAGAGATATTCCTTTCAAAAATATGACAAAGCAGTAGCTCAGTGGATAATACAATTATTTTACTGAAGAACAATTTACTTTTCATAAAACAAAAAAAGTAGCATTCAATATCTTGCAATGAGAAATTAAACCTAAGACAGCTAATGATTTTTGAGTCCAATGAAAAACTGAACATAAATCAGCTCTTTTTATCACTAAGTTAATTCTGACTCTTAAGAAATTGTCTGAACTTGTTTTAAGAGGAGTAATAGATTTTTTTTGGATTATAGATTGTCTGATTGCATTGTGCTGCTGCTGCTGCTGCTGCTTCTTCTTTCTCTTCCTTTTCTTCTTCTTCTCCCACTCCTTCTCCTCCTCTCCCCCCGCTCCCCCTTTCCTTGATGATGAGATAGTACAGTTTCAAATGCTGTGAAGAACAAAGTCCATATGACACTGAGCAACTGAAGAGGACTGCATGATGTTTTGAAACGAGCTAACGGTAAGCCCGTAATTCAGGTTCCTTTTTGGAACAGTGTATCAGAAGAGGAAAATACAAAGGTAAGAAGCAAGTTTGAAAAGATAAATATGGCTCCCTACTAAGTACATCTGCTGTTCAAATAGCAATAAAAATCTGAAACAAGATTCATTTCCTTGGGACATAGGCTAGTTTCCACATGAGGGTAATCATCTTCATCATGGCATGATGAAGAGTGGAGGATCCACAAACCCTACAAGTCAAGTCACTTTTTTCCTAGGTTAAAGGTGTGAAACCCTATAATTCAGAATTTTGAGAGAAAGTTTTTTTTAAGTAAGAAATGTTTGCCTTGTTTCCTTCCTTTTTCTATTTTTTCTTCTTCCATAGGTATAAATATAAGGAAAAGAAGAGGAATACATTTCCCCCTCCTTTTCTAGTCAGTTTTAATGAGAAAAGCACTTTGATTTTGTGTTTATTTGGTGTTCTTGTTGCTTACAGCAGTCTGAGCCTCACGAGTGCACACAGGACACTTTCTGATTGACTAGCTGATTGCCCATAGTAACAATAATGCTAACCAAAAACAACAAATCTGACTGATGGGTTAGTTAACTTCGGGGAACAGAGGACTCTTCAAGGCTGTGTGGGACTCATTTACTGAAAACCTGTTATGTTCCAAGTAAGGTGAATCAGATGTTTAATGTGAAAACAGAAGCACTTTACTGAATCCAAGCCTCATAACAAAGCAGAAAATCATCACATTGTGAGAGAAAAGTTCCACTTTTGGCATTGGGTAAAGGAAAAAAATCTTTAAAAGAAAAAAATGACTATTTGAATAATTGTACTTAAAAAAAAAGTCTTCTCTTTGATATTCTTCCTTTTCATAAATTTAATCACTTAAGAAAAAATAAGTAAAAAGCAATGGAGGGGTTAGAGTCGGGCACATATATTCTTTTGGGGGGAATTTTAGTTTGTGTCACACAGAATGACTAAAGGAAACAGAAAACTGAAAGTTGCTTCAACTGTGATGTGACATTTATAATAAATGATTCACTCTTGTATTGTCCAGACACCAGGCGATTTAACTGGTAATGCCAGTGGGATGATGTAGCATTTCCTGTGCTGTGTTAACTTTTCAATAAGCATGTAGACATTGCAGTGAAGCATAGGTAAAAAGTTCACAGCTGGAGGGGGCGTATAGGAAGTGTTCTGCAAAGCTATAAGCTTACATAGGCATCCAGCTGGAAATAACTTTGGAAGGATGGAGGAGGGTACAACACATGGTAGTAATTTGAAATTTGCAGAACATGGATTTTAGGGGCTACAATAGGGTGGCAGAGTTTTCTCTCTAAGGGGCTGAAATATGGAGTGAGAGTAAGAGTATTCTGGATAATTTTACTTAAAGCATCTGGAGGGGGAAGGGACCCTCACTGTCATCAGCTTTCTTCAGCTTTATAATTCCCATTTTTGAGATTGTCTCGAGAGTAACCAACTAGATTAAGGTTGTTTAGTTCTTAAAATTTCCCCTAGAATTCTGTACGTAATAGCATTTTTTCTTCCTGAGTTTTCTTTAACTGTGTGCTTATCTTATCCCTCTCCTCCCCTTCAGTCTCTTCCACTACGAGATTATAACAGTCTTAATGTAAGGAATAATGTTTCACTTATTTTGACTGCACTGAAACCAATATGATTATGTTGCTAACTCCTATCCCTTCCCAGAAAAAGCCTTTCAGTGGCTTCTCATTGATGTTAGGATAAAATCTAAACAGCTCTCTTTAGCAAGGCCCGTATTTATACAAAGTCCTTTACCACTGGGTCATAGGTGAGTCCATGCCCTGTTAACCTCTCTGGCTTGTCACTAGCCTTTCCTTCCCCTCTTCCTTCCAAGGCACTTCTTGGCCTTGTGTGTGCTGTTCCTGTTCCTGTCCCCTGCTGTCCCACCTTTCTCTCTACTCCATCTCTTGCTGCATCTTCCCTCAGGCATATAATTATCTTCAGGAACTCTTTTCTACTGCTCAAAGTTTTGCATCCCCGGACTTCCTTATGCTCCCCTCCTGTAATTTACTCTTTACTTCTATTATTTACTTAGTATCTGTTTTTTCACTTAATTAGAAGTTCTGGGAAATCCAGGGAGGTCTCTGCCTCTTTCATTGCTCTTCCTAGCATACCTAAGCCACGAAACTTAGGTGTACAATTCTAGTATATGAGAACTCAGTAAATTTTTTTGAGTAAGTGAATAGTTATCAGTTTAATAACCACCATAGACTAGGTGCCAAGTATGTGCCAGTGAGGATGCTGGAAACATGATGGACATTTGCCATTAAATCATCACAGTGGTCATAGGAGTAAGATGTATTATTACTTCTCTTTATAGGTCAGGAAACCAAATCCTAGGGAGTTAATTGCCAAGACTACCTACTCAAAATGCTGAAATTTGAGCCCAGCCCTCTACCCAAAGCTTATGGCTTTAAATGAAGTCTTTTTATTATATATTTGTTTGTTTGTTTATTTATTTTGTGGCCCTAGAGGTTGAACCTATAGCCTTTGCATTGAGCTACATTCCCAGACCTTTCAAAAAACATTTTTATTTCTAGACAAAGTCTCACTGAATTGCTAAATTGTCAGACTGGGCTCAGACGCTCAGTCCTCTTGTCTCAGCCTCACAAAGTACTGGAACTACAGGTATGCACTACCATTCCTAGCTGAGCCACATTGTTTCTTAAATAGCTACTCAATAAATGTTGATTTTAACTTAACATGGTGGGGCAATTCTGTAATTCCAGCACTTAGGAAATTGAGGAGGAGGATTTTGAGGTCAAGACTCTATCTAAAAAATAAATAAATAATTACTCAGTTTTTTAAAGGGTAAAAACAATATATTAGTTTGTTTTCTATTCTCTGTGTTATTGTTCTTGATTTGAGTTCATGTGATTAGAGCTATTCCTAATCATAGCAAATGTTTCTAAATTCTATACCCAGATCCAGTTCAAGTTTGCTCTTTTTAACTTGTAGATACAACATCTGCTGGACTGGAGTTCAACCAAGGGCCTAGGTTCTGCTCAGATGTTGTCTATGTTAGAGCGAGGTGAGTTCATGTGTGTGTAACAAGGCAGGGGTGGTCAGGGTGTCTTTCTCCCGGCTTCTGAGTCTCATGGCTATCTGGCTTTAGGATGCTATTGCAAGGCAACATCCAACTCTGTTTTCCTAAATATATGGATTCAATATAGCCTTTCAGTGGCTTCCTCTTGCCATTAGGATAAAATTTAGGTCAGTGTCAAGGTTCCCAAGAATGTTAATATTTACTCCTGAAAATACAAAATTAGGTCATGGCAAAAAGCTCAATATAAGAAACTCAGCTAGCACGGTGACTCAGTAATGGACCATTTTTGTTCCTCAATAGGTCATCAGTGTTCTTGGACAGAAGAGTGGGAGCATAAACTATGTAACTACTGGTAAAGTCTGCTCTAGAAAATGATTCATACATTGGTCAGGTTTACTCTAGAATATATTGATTAGAGAAGAAAACTTCTAATCCTTCAGATTCTGTGGGAAGGAACAGTTGATGAAATATTTATGTAAGTGATTCTGATGGCTTGTCTGAATGCTGAAAAAACAGTTTCGCTGCATACATATAAAAAACTCAAGCTTTGGATTCAAAATGTAACTAAGTCAAGTCCTTTCTCTGTCCTTATACCTTGGGCAAATTTCTGGGCTAACTAAATTCAGTTTCTTTTTTGTATATAATAAATTCACTATTATATTTACTCAAGGAAATCTCTTCAGACTACATAATATATTTACTCACTGTATGATTTTGTGCAAGTTAATTAACCTTGGTTCACCTCAATATGTTGTAAAATGTGGAAGACAATAATATTTTTCCCCAAATACTGTTTTTCCCCAAAATAAGGATTAATTGAATTAACAATGTAAAATACTTGGAATTAGTACCCAACACAGAATAAACCTTCATTTGCTTTTAATTATTATTGCTGTTACAATCTTAGAAACAAGTGATATTTTTCACTTTTAATCCAGGAGCTTCCTATTTTATATACTTGATCACTGTTTATCATTTTGCTTGAATTCTAAGTAGAATAAAGGTTGAAAGTTTAGAAATTATTAGAATCCATGCCTTAAATGAAGTCAAAATCTCAACAAGAGACTGTATTCTTAAGAAACTAGAAAGAATGTTTTGTGTCAAAGTTGACAGGAAATTGCTTATTTCCTAAACATAAAGTATCTAACTTTTTAAATGATTTGGAAAATGTCCTGAGTATATGCCTGATGGATTTAAAAATGCTTAATCCCACTTAAAAAACACTCCAAGAAAAGTCACTAAGAAAATTGTCCTTGTTTTATCTCACATTTATTCCAAAACTAAGATAAAGAAATAGAAGTTCTTGTCATGTACCCAGGATAGCAATTGGTATTAGTTCTCGTGGCACAGCGGGGCAAATCTGTGTATTTTCTTTTTTTTTATGCCTTATACACAATACCGTGTGTGTGCCTTTCTCTAACACTTACATACACAAGTACATGCATGTGCACAGAAAAGAAAATAAGCAAATCTTAGTGTAGCTGTTAGTTTCCTAAAGTTCTTTAGATGACAACATAGAGACACTACCAAGAGGAATCACGATTCATTTCTTAACTCTCTCCGGTCTTGTCTGATTCTGTGGAGCTTCCATTTATGTGAACTTTTTATGTGCCAGGAACTATGGTAACTTCTTAGTACAAAATGTATCACTTAACACTTATAATAATCACGTGTGGTAAATATTATTTCCATTTTTACAGGTGATGAAACGAGGAATTTAAATACTTTGATAGCGGTCACAGAGCCAGGGATTGGCAAACTCAGAATTTGAAGCCAAGTATGTCTCACTACAAAGCTGGTGCTGTTTATTACTGCTCTGCTTGGCACTGAGAGACCCTACGGACAGCACTGGTTACCTTTTGTGTTTGGCATAGAGAAAGTGGTTAGGCTCCCCAGACCCATGGTTCTGCTCCCTGTTTTCTCCCCAACCTCTTCCAAGTGAAGATTGAGAACTCACTCACAGACAGGTTACTGTAACAAGGAATTATTGAGTTACGCATCTCTTAGAGTGGAGCTCAGCAAGCAGAAAAGCCAGTGGTTCTTCAGAAATCCCACCCATGGGAAGCAGTTTGGGCATCTTCCTTTATTATGTCCAGTGCTAGCTCTTCACACCATGCCCAGGCCTTGCTCTTAGGTCATCAGTGCTGAGCGGTCCTGTCACTAACAGTGACAAGTGTGTAACTAGTGTCCTTGTGTTCTGAACAGCTCACTGGGGCTAGCACACACTGCCATTCTGAGGCACAAGGCAGATATAATCATGTCCACAGAAGGACTATCAACATGTTCTTAAGGAATTCTCTGCCTTCTCCTTGGAACCTCAGCTATACTGCAGCTCAAGGTGTGTGGAGAAGGGAAACAGAAGGAAAATATGATTTCATAGGTGGGCTAGACAAATACATTTTATTTAGCCTTGCTCCATCTATCTTTGGACATAGCACATGTTCTTTATTGATGATGGATCTAATGGTTTCCTTCTACAATAACTGACCTAAAACGAGACCAAATTTTACTCAATTCAGACTTCAAGGGATGGATTATATTTCATAAGGAGTAGGATAAAAGTCTGTTATGTGTTTAGTGAATATTGGTTAAGCATTTACTGTGTGCCAGACACTGAAGAGCTGGGACTACAGTAGTAAGTGAAAGTGAAAAGGCAGCTATTTTCAGGTGCTTAAATTCTACCCAGGGCAGATAGAAAGAAGTGCAAGTAAACTGACTAGTGTGCCTGAAGGTGCTAAGAGCTATGGAAAAAAATTAGTCTGGATGGAGAGAGAGAGAGAGAGAGAGAGAGAGAGAGAGGGAACTGGCATTGTAGTCTTTGAGTTGGGCACGTTCTCGTCGTCGCATTTTGGGAAGGCAGGTGTGGCTGGAGGATAGAGAAATAGAGATCACAGTCTAGAGCACACATATTAGCTTATAGGCAGGTCTTGTAGGGCTTAGCGATTACTTTGGCTCATACCCAGTGAGATGGGAAATCCGAGGAGCAATGTTGAGGGTGGAGGAGAGGGACAATATGTCAAGATACACATCATTCTTTCCTGAGATCATTGTGCTACACTATAAGCATCTAACTTGCTTTCCGAATCAGGCAAGTTAGCCTTTCCCTTCCAAACTCTTTCTTCTGCTGCTAAACTCTCATTTTCATACTTTTTTTTCTTTTTGTCGAACCATAGCATCATCAGGGTCAATGCTCTTCTGTCCAGTACAGCCTGACACTATTTTAAAAACAACTCTTTAAGACAGGGACTGCCTTTCAAAATGCCTTCTTCCACACAACAGAGCTTGCATTTAGAGAAGTAACAAGGGACCACTTCTATGGAAGCAAATGTGTTTCTTGCAGCCAACACCACAGCTCTATAACAGTAATGTTTCTATCTTAGAAAATAAGCCTATTATGTCAGCAACATGATCTCCGTACTATATGCAGGATAAGTAAGGATTCAACTAATGAAACATTTTTGCCAATTATGTCCTAGTAGGGTTTTTTAAAAAATTATCTTTTAAATCTGTTATTAGTAAGCAAGATTTAGAATATCAAAATTGCTTTAAAGATTTGTTAAGAATCTTGACAGGGCCGGGTGGCACATGCCTGAGGTCCCAGCACTCAGGAGGTCAAGGCAGGAGGATCACCTCAAGTTTGAGGTCAGCATAGTCATCAGCATAGTGAGGGCTACACAGTGATCTCAAGGCCAGCCTGAGCTACACAGAAAGACCCTGTCTCAAAAAAAAAAATTTTTTTTTAAAGATCTGTTAAGGAAAGAGAGGAAATGGTTATATAGCAGGGTCTATTGGATACTTTGAGCATGGTATTTCACATTAATTTGCATGTTAGATATGAAAATATGTATCTCTGACTGCCTCTTTTGGTTTAGTTTTCATTTCAAACCTATATTACTTATACATTCCCAAAGAACTTCAAATACCATATTCTAGAAGCTTGTGGTTTCAAGTTGCTGATTTAAAGTTCTTCCTGACCTCTATACTAAATTTTAACACTTTTTCCTGGTTTGTTAGCCTCAGGGTGATGACAAAATCAAATATACTTATAAATAGGTCAGAAAAATTGAAAATTCTTTCCTAGGAAATAGGTAGTTTTATGAATAAAATACCTGCCAAAGTTATTTTTTTTTAACAACCCTCTCACTGACATTTCTGGTTCAATAAATTTTCTTCTTAATATAGCTAAATGTCAACAAACTTGTTACTACTTAATTATCTGAGTATCTTGAGTCATAATAACTATGTACACATCACTTAACTTACGAAATATTTTCTTGATTATACTCACTATTTTTACAAGAATCCTTAGCTATAGGGCAGAAAACTATCTTTCTTCTGCTGATTTTCTCTACTGCAGTAATTGACAAGGGTTGATTTTTCTTCTATATTACATAAAAACTCTTCTTTTTCAGAGGTGGAGGTCTGCAAAGCAAGTCCATGAACTCCCCCGGTCCTGGCATTTCCTCTATAGTCCCCAATTTTGATACAAACTAGATTTTCCTGGGGAAAGCTTTAAAAACAATAGAAAAGATGCTGACTCTAAAAGTGAAGATTTACTGTGTTAATTTTTCCTGTGTGTCAGTGCATTTAAAAAAGTATGTATTTTAGCTTGAGAGTTTCAGACCCAAAAGGAAGGAGAATTATTTCTCTCATTCTCTCTTCCCTTTACTTTTACTTCTGTTACATTTTTACTTAAAGCATTTGAAGTATTTCTATTTTTAAATTAAAATAAACAAAGACAATTCCAGATAAATCATACCATAACTTTAAGAGAAATAAAAATACTATAAATTAGAGAAAAATCATATTGCTTAGATCTGTACTTCTTGATTAATTTAGATTTTCAAGTTCACTTTGCAACCACAGGACACACATAGTTATAAATTCAGTGAAGACTATAGATACATCTCAAGGCTACAACAATCTGAGTTTTTTCTGTTCTTTACCTCTCCCCTGATTAATTTGTTGTTACTTCAGCTTTCTTTGTGCAGCTGAGACTTGAACGCACCTGCCAGGTGGAACTAGGCATATATATAAAGGCTAAAGGACATCTGGGTGGGAAAAAGCAGGTAGAGGCTTGAACTGTACTCCTAATTTATGTTGTTATTCAGTAATATAGGCAGGATAGCAGAAGAGTCAGATAGAAATCAAGTTGTCAGGAGGGCTGGAGCTTCTTAAAGGAAAGAGCTCTATGAAGAATTGTAGGATGTGGCATAAACAGGGTGACTGAGCAATAAAACCAGTGGGTCAAAGGATAATGGGTTTACCCACATGACAACTGAGACCTGTAGGTATCCTGAATCAGCTAGTTTAGCTGTGTATGGTGGAGGCAAAGACAGAGCTGTGTGGAAAGAAAAAGAGATGTCATTTGAATTGAAATTCATTTGGGATCCAAATTAATGTGGGAGATGTGTTACCCTAGGCCAGGTTGGCTCGTGGGGTCTGCCATGTAGCTTAGAGTGACAGGTAGTACTAAGTAGTTTGTCTTACTGACTCAGGAGAGCATTTCAAACTCTTGTTTTGGACTTCCGGATTCCTACAGTATAGACAGAACTAGGGGTCACTACAACCAGAAGACAAGAATTCAATTCTCAATGAGAAGATGGTATGAGAAGGTTTTGACTTGTGTTTCTGGTTTTGATTTTATATGGCCTCATTTATACTGAGAGCCTGAAAAGACTTATGGCTATTTAGGTACACTGTATGTTGGGCTATCCTTTTCATTTCCCAGTCATCAGACTTCACCTTTTCCATCTGTATTCATCCAAGTGATGTGTTTTCTCTTTGTGCCTTGGTCTCTCCTGCAGGAGTCCAATATATAAAAGAGGTCAACATGATTTATTGCCACTGGCCATTCTGAAGATTGGCTGTCTTCATGGGCAGTACATCAGACTAGTCACAGTCACAGAAAAATCACTTCTCAAGGCAGCTTTCTATAATTACATCAGGAGGAGGAGTCCTCCTTTCATTTATCTTGTCTGTTGGACCAAATATACCAGAAATCCTTAAAATGTATATATTGCATTAAAAATAAAGAAAACTAAGCGAGTTGTATGTTTTTGTGAGACAGAGGATGTAAGATTTATTCAACCTTGAAATATGAAAACAACAATTACAACAGTCACAGATAATTACAAGGGCTACAGATTCCCTCTAATTCCTCACTGGGTTCCACCATTTCCAATTTGCAGTGCTGTTGCCTAGCCTACTTGCCTAGGAAAGCTCTTGCTACAAGGTTAAGATTGTATGTCTACATAGTGAAACGCTGCCTCATGGCATGTCTTCAAGATATACAGAACAATAGAGCATTCTATACTTTTCACATAGTCTTAACTGTACAGTAAATATGTTAGACCTTCATGGGGATGAAAAAGCATCCAGCATCTGGAATGAGGAAATTATTTTTCTCATCTGTGTTCATGCATGTGGACAAACTTAGAGAAGCCACTGAATTTCTCTTACATATGTAAAAAAGGAGTCATGATTTTACTGGAAGCATCTCTAAGATTTATATCACCTCTAAAATACTCATCATAAATCTGAGCATTTACGTAGTTTAAAGAAATTAAGCTATTTTTGTCTCAAGAATCAGGGTTGTATACATTAAGGAAGAACAGGACCAAGTTTCCTCAACATGAAAGAGGTGGCTTTCAAGGACATAACCATTTTCTAAAACAACTAACTGCCTCAATGGAAAAACAGACTCACTACAAAATGAGACCCAAACAGGACCAGAAAGCCATTCTCATGCCAAGTGACTATGTGTTTAAAGCACTGGTGCCAAAGCCAGCCTCTAACCCTGCATCGCCAAAGGAAACAAGAAGGCAAATCCATAAGTCTCCTAACATGATAAACTCCATTTGTCGCCCCCTCCCATGCATCTCCAAGACTAAACTTGTTTCTTGGTGGCTCCATTTCAGTTAAGTACTTGTAGACCTCAGGCCAAATCTCTTCTCTTAGGATTTGGCTCAAAATATTGATAACCATAAATTTCCATATTTATATTTCCAATCTGTAAGGACATAAAAATCTATTATGGAAACCAAATATAATCTTAGGGAACAGGCAGTATATTCCACTTACACAGTGAATCTTGGGCTGCAGCAATAATATTGTAATAATACTGAATAATCTACCTGAATTATATTACATTCTTTGAGATGGAAATCTTTTCTTTTACTTTTTGTTTTAGGAAAAATCATCTATTTATCCTTGAGAAAAAGGCTTTTGTTTGCATTTATATTCTCCTGTCACTTGACTTCTACTCTTCTTTTTATTTGATTTCCATTTTGCTAGATTCACATGTCATTAAGAGGAGTCATCCTAACTGAAAACAATGACAATTTAATGGGGTGAAGCACTGTACCATCTTGGGTTGAAGTAGTGTGACACAGTTGGCATCACTTTCTACGGTCTAGTTAGTTGAGTGCAGTAAAATATTAACACCTCCAAAGTACAAAGTCACATATCTCAGGTTGGGCATTTACTTATTTACTGGTAGGGAGCCATGTAGACCATCTAGTCTAATTGTGTTCTGTATCCATTTCTGAGGATGTTTTCACTTGTGGGACTGAGAAATATAAGTTTCATGGAGTTAATTTACCAAATAGCTAAATTTATTGATCTTCAAGGACCATCATTTACTCTGTGGTTATGTTCTCGATTTTTTTTTTAATGCTAAAATGTATTTTCTCTCATGAAATCATAGTGACAGTGGGCAGTAGTTATTTTGGTTTTTAATGTCTTTATGTAAAATGAAATATGGCAAATCTATGTCAGATTTCCTATTATAAAACATAAATATAAAATTGTGGGAAACACCTGATTTAATTATTTCATTGCAATTTAGGGAAACTGAGTCATTGTGATAAACTGCTTATATGGGGTCATTCAACTAATCAATGTCACCAAAGCCATGTTGCCTTAGGTAAGCTCAAATTCCAAAAATATAGATATATCTGACAATGCATATCATGCAACCAAATTCAGAATTATCCAGAAACTTCTGTCATACTGCAGTTTCTAAAACTCTTGTTTGCAATCTTTTTGGTCACATGAGCATTCCAGTTGACATTTACAGAATGTAATTTTTTTCTCAAAAATTCCCAAAAGAAAATGATAACAAAATGTTTACTTTTTTAAGGTAATGGGTGTGTTTCATCAAAATATTATATGCCTGTATGAAAATGCCTCATTGAAACAAGATATGTTGTAAAACTAATAGGTATTAAATACAATATATTTTGAAAAAGATACAATTCTTCATATACTACTGTCCTTGGAAAGGTCAAAGAGGAAGAAAGATTCATGATCTGTCCACTTCTTGTGTATTTTGCAACAGTGGCTTCAAAGCCAGCTGAAGTCATTCACCTTTGCAACTGCATTAGTGTTCTATAATTTTATATATATCTTGCACGGAGAGGTCCGCTCTGCGCTTTGAGAAGAATAACAGGAGTATTACCAAACGTGCCCATATGAAAAAAGATTTCAAACAATTTTTGACATGGGAATAAAAGTTAGATTCCTGTGTCTGAGATTTCAAATTGTCTTTCTAAATGGCTTTCTCATAATTGAACCAGCAAGCTCTTTTTAGAGAAGAGTTTTCACTTCCTTTCTCTTGTCAGTTTTGCCCAGCACACCAAAGTGTTTAATAAATAATGGTATAAGAAATGAGGCAGCCATGGAGTGGGTGTGGCATATTTTCCTTTTGATTGTTACCTGATAAAAATGAATTAAATGCAGAGTGGCAAAAGGAGTAGGCAACTAAATAATGCATAAAAACAAAACAAAACAAAACAAAAAGTGCAGGGAATTTGAGTATGTCCCTTAACTTCAAGTTTGATTACACAGTTAATCATGTATTAGGTTTCATTTCTGAAGTTTAGAGATTCAATGTTAGTTCACACATAGCTAACTAATAGCTTTCCTAAAGAAGATATTGATAATATTTCCTGTTTTCCTGCTGATACAATATTCCCTTGGGTGAAAATGTTCCCTTTTGGCATTGACATTGTGCTGCCTGGATAATAAACATGAAATGTAAGGAAATAAGATTCTATTGACTATTTCTTAATAGTAAAATTAATAAATCAGACAGGCAGCTAATGTTTTCCACTGTTATCAGTAAGATGCTCAAAATCCAACTTTTTATTTGTTTTTCTTCAAGGAAACTGTACTTACTTGTGTTACCAGCTCGGCAAACTGTGTGGCTCATTATTATCTGAATGTCTCCTCAGAGCAGGGATTCTCTCTTCTCCATCTTAGTTTCCTCCAAAACCTCACATAGGCTCTCAATATTTCACCAAATATTGATCACATGTTTAATTGCCTCAAAAGTGCTAAAGAGTGTGCTGGGTGCTGGCCCTGAGTGGTGAAGACTGGTGAAGAAGACACATAGTTCTGGAAGGTTAGCGTAATGAGTGAGCTGAGCTGAGCTCGGGGAAGTTGAGTGGGGGTGGATCTGTCTGAGCGGCTTCCTAAAGGAAGTGATGTTTAAAGGAAACCTGACTGACGAATAGGAGTTTCCCCAAGTTCTTTCTTTTTTTTTTTTTTTTTTTGTCTTTTCAGGTTACTGGAAAGCTAGGTGGGATTTGTGGCTGCAAACATACTGTTTAACGTGTCATTGGCTACTGTGGTCAATGTGAAAATGTTTCTCCTTTAACTAACTGGTGCTCAGATAGCACTTTTGTGATGATCATATGCTAATTTGCCTGAGCAACTTGGCCTTGCTATACGACATTCTCACACTTTCCTAAATTTGAATACTGAAGTGAACCTTGGCTGTCCCTGCTTTGGGGGTGCCTTGTCTCTACTTTTAGTACTTTTAGTTAATATATTCCCTTCTGTCCTTTCTCAGTGCAATGCCTAGGTTGAACAGACTCTTAATTTTAAAAGAATTACAACTGGAAATTATTCTAATTCTATTGTTGAGACCTGTACTTTTCCATGTTCTTTAAAGAAGAACCATCTGGGCTAAGTCTAGAGATGTTCAAAGGTGAAAGAAATATGTATAAAACCTAGAGGTGTGAATAACGTGCATCTCAAAGTATGCACAAGTAGCAATGACAACCATGAAGAGAGAAACCAATTTCCCTCTTACTCAGTTTATTGTTTTCCTACTGTGAAACTTTACATTGACTCCATCTGCTCTCTAAGACAAGCAATAATGGAGGATTGCTACTTTCTTTTCATCGAGGCACACACACACACATGCACACACACATATGTAGACATGAGCACGGGCCTCTAGAGCTGTCTGCTTAACTTCTCACAGCAACTTCCTTCACTTGGGATGGGATATGGTCCCTGAGGGAAGGCTCGGCATCTGAATTTGGCAGGGAATCCCATTCCCATGGAAGGCAGGGCTGCCCTCACACCCCCAAGGAATAGCCTGGCGAGGTTCTCACACAGCTGACTCTGGCTTCCCTGGAGAATGTGTGCATTCAAGGTGCACTGAAGAGGAGTCTCCCACATTCCCCAAATCATGCAGATGCACAGGCAGGTGGAAACCTCTTCTTACCTCAGAGTATGAGAAAAATGTGGGTCTCTAGCTTCCCAAAGCTCAACCCTCTTGTGAATCTACATAAATGACAGTGTTTGGCAGCACTTTACATATCAAAACTGTCCAAGTGCAGCCTGACCTTTGGGTCTTGGAATCCATGTTGAATTCATATCCATTCAGATTTGAATCCATTTCAAGTGTTCAGAAAATGTTAAATAATTTTATAATAGCAAATTATACTCTCCCACCCACCCCCAAACTGAATGCAACATAAAAAGGAAAAACAAATGGAGAAATTTGTGGGAATGGCTGAGCATCTGCATTTGCAAGCAGAAATGGGCATCATTAGAGTTAAAATTTCCTTATAAAGTATCTTTACCCAGCACAAAAGTGATCAGAAATACATTTGGGCCCAATTTTTCTTTCTTTCTCCCTTGAGACCCCTCTTTCCTACTTTTTATTTTTGGAGACAGGGTCTCACTACGTAGTTGAGACTGACCTGGAACTCATTATGTAGCCCAGGCTGGTCTCAAACTCACAGCGATCCTCCTGCCTCAGCCTCCTGAGTGCTGGGATTACAGGCATTTGCCACCACGCCCGGCTCCTTCCTTCTTTTTACTACATCTTTCTGTCTTTTCTTATAACTTTAAGTATGTAGACACTCAATTTTGTCATAGTGCGGCAAAGCCTTATTTTAGGAGTTCTCTTGGCTGTAAGAGGAATGCTGCTTTTTCCAAAGCAAACAGTTCGTGGATTGTATTCACACAGCCTCCTCCACCAGTCCTGCCTCCCTCTGTTGCTGTGGCCTCCAGAGGAGAGGCAGGTGCCTTTGTGATGATCTGGACCTACTGGTACTCTGACTATAGGAATAGAACTGGTGGTTCAAAGTGTCTTTATCTTGGTGAATGAAATAAAATTCAGTCCCCAACACTAGTATGGAACAGGCAGAGGTAGGCATTCAGGTAATAGCCATGCTCCAAATGTCCTGGTGATAAAAGATTCCTGGGAATGAAGTGCTCTGTGCTCCTTTTCTGACACCGTTCTAGATCACTTCCTTGAACCTCTTCCTTTGGTCTGAAGGCTTCTTCCCATTCCCATGAAGGCGTAGTTGAAAGTGCTGCTCTCCCCTTTCAGAACCTGACAGGTGGATGCCCTTTTCTGTGATTACATAGCAAAATGCTCTGCACATCTGAGGTTCACATTTCTCTCTTGTTCTGTAATTATCTATTTCAAAAACAGGTTGTATTCTTGATCCTGCCGCTGTGCCTGGCTCATCAATGTACACTGAACAAATTGTGTAAAACCAAGTAATGCTCTAGAAATCATAGTTCTAATCTAATACCTCAATGTCCATGAGGTAAATAGATTTGATATAGGTTAGCTTGAGGATTCAATAAACTTTCTTTAAATTATTCCTATGGAAAAAATGACCAGTAGTGCCAAATGACAAATTAAAAATGATCTTCTGGAACCCAGCACTTTACTTGGTTCTAATTTTTAGCTGTATGAAAGGGCTGCTGCATCTGAGAGTGACCATAGCAAAACAGCAAGCAGGACACTTTCGGAGCAGTGAGAAGAGTGTGCACAGAGAAACTGACAAGCAAGTTCCCTGGTGCAGTGTGAGGTGTTATTGGCGAGTCAAGACTGGGTGAGAAAAGCGGTTAGAAATCAACAGTGTCAGCATGAATGAAATGTATCTGTGGTGCTTATTGGCTTAGGCATTATACCTGCCACTAAGTATCTATTGCAGCAACAACAGAAACAATTTTATCTTTTTTTTTTTTTC
>NW_022900928.1:46594570-46611808 GCF_012274545.1 Fukomys damarensis
AAAACATTTTTTTTTTTTTTTTTTTTTGCTTTGAGACAGGATTTTACTAAGTTCTCCCGGCTAATTTTGAACTACTGATCCTCCTGCCTCAGCCGCCAAAGTGCTGGGATTACAAGGGGGACACCAGCATGGCTGGCTTTTTCACTGATTTTTAAAAATCCTTTCTAGTGTTTCTCTCCCTTGTTTTTACCGGTCTGCCTTGTTTCCTAAAGGTATGTTGTTCCAAACCTCCAGGAACAGGAGCCTGGCATAACCTGCTGGCATAATATATAGGTCGAAGTAAGTGTTCCTCTTTCTACTCAGTTATTCCCCACCAATGGCCCTGGATATGCCAAGACAAGAGCTAAATGTGACAAATGTCAGCAAATGGACTGACGGGCACAGAAGCCAAAAACCACCAGGGAGAAGAGTGAAACCACTAACATATTTTCAGTTATAACTAGATCAGATTGTAACTGCCTAATGCCTAAGAAATACGGGGATAAAGAACTAAAGTCTCCTTTGGAAATAACTTTGTTCCAGAATTTCATGGAAAATACAGTAATAAAACGATGTCCATAGTACTACACAAATGACATTGGATTAAACAGTTAAATTTTACACACTTACAAACACACTCACACACAAGCACACACTGAGCCTGAAAAGGCACACACATGTACACAGACACAAAAGAGCACACAGAGGCTGAAAATAAGAGCCTGACAGCTTATTCTGGTTATATCTAGATGTCTCCCAAAGTCTCATGTAGTCATAGGTGAGGCTTTTTGAAGGTGGGTCTAGGGTGCATTTTGCTGGGATCAAGGATGTGATTCTGGGATTGACACAGGGTGTGATGTGAGGATTAAGGGTGTGACTTCTACCCTCCCAGCATGGGTAGTTTAGATAAGAGACAGGAAGAGGGCTGCTGTGGTCATTGCTGGTAGCTCATTGCTTACTGCTTGCTGCCTTCTCTGCCTTCTGTTTCTCCTCTGTGATGCCCCTCTGCCATGCCACTCTACCTTGGAGCCAGCCAACTATGAACTGAAATCTCTACAAACTGTGAGCCAAATAAACTTTTCATACTTTAATTTTGGTTGTTGGGTATTTTGCATCAGTAATGAGAAAAGTAACTAAGTCATAGCTGATAAAACACATGACTGGGGGGCTGAGATTTAGCTCAGTGGCACGGCACCTGCCTCACAAACACAAGGTCCTGAGTTCCATCCCTAGTCTGAGAAAACTCTTTGAAGACAAGGGTGATGCGTGTGTGTTTTTGGCTAAGAGATGCAGTGTATGGAGCGTGGCTAGAATCAGACAAACAGGGACCTGGATTCCAGTTCTGCTACCTGCTAGCTGTATGACCTTGAACAAATTAGCAAGTCCTCTGTTCTTAAATTCTTGATCTCTAAAGAGAACACAGTGATTCCTATTTTGTGGGATGTCACTAGAAAGCATTTGGCATATAGTAGGTTCCCTTTTTTCACATACTTTGTAGTACCAAAAATACTATTAGCACATTCTCTGTGTTAAATGAATAATTTTCTTCTCGATGTTTTTAGTGTTTCTTATTTTTTATCACTTCAAATGGGCTATGATTTTTCTCAAGGTTTTCTCATTGTTGTTTTTTTGTTATGTTTTTTTGGTAGTGCTGGGGATTGAACCCCAGGCCTTGTCCTCTACCAAGGAGCTACACCTCCATCTCTCGGAAACCCTTTCTACTTCACACACTCTTGGTCAGGAAGCTACCAGCAGATATGGTTGAGTACAAGAGTAAATAAGCAATGAGAAACACAGAGCTTCCAGAAATAGAGTCCCATGAAGGAAATGAATGAAGAGGATTGGAAGGATGGGGACAGGAAGTGGTATGGTGACAGCCATATCAGCAAGTTAGAAGACAACAGAACTGTTGCTAGGGACAGAGAACTCCCAAGGCAATGAATCCATGAAGAGAAAGAGACTATAGATGATCCATGGGAATCACAGCACTGAACATGTTTTAAGAGCTGTTTGACAGAGCTATTGAAGGAAAGAGAAGATGTAGAGACTTCACAAATGGAAAAAATAAACCATTAACTCCTGGATACGAATTACAATTACTGTAGGCTGCTTTTCTCAACAATAAATATTATTTATCTTTTCATCAATTCTGAAAACACTGATATGGTTAAACTTTTAATTAACTATACAATAGCAAAAGGAGTGAAGAAGAAAGGGTTGAAAATAGAACAAAAATCTTTACATGCTCTAGCAAGCCATAACCAATATAGCCTGAAATTCATAAGCCAAAAGGTAGTAGGTATGGAGGCATCTAGAAATATGATGGCAAACATTACAGAAGCAACTAAAAAGGATGAAAATGAATTCCTTTAGGGTCTAAGAAGAGTAAAGGAAGAGGAACCATGGAATAGCTTTCCCATTTAGTATTATTTGTCTTTACAAATTAAGTGCATGTGTTACTTTGATAAAAATAAAAGTCAAATTTTAAATTGAGAACAATAATTTCATTTTAGAATCACAAAATTCAGATTCATAGAATGCAATTATAACAAAGAAAGTAAGCAAGACACAATGACTAATGGTAAAATACTGAACAACAAATTCTGATTCAGATTTCTCCTGCATGTCACTAATTCCCCAACTGCTCCCACACAGCAAATCTCATTGGTACCAGGTATTGAACTCAGGACCTTGCACTTGCAACACAGGTGGTTAAACCACTGAGCTAAATCCCCAGCCCTCACTTTTTACATTTCTTTTAATAGCTAGCATGGTTTACTGCATACAGGCCACTCTTAAGTATTGTCTAGTGATAAGCATCTATACCAGTTTTAAAAAATTTTTTATGGTGTATTTTTAAGCTTGAACTAGAGAGAAGGTGAAATTTACAGGTTTATTGTATATAGAAGGATGGAGTTGTAAAATTATAGTGTATTGAAAGGTTTTGGAAAGCTCTCCCTGCAATCTGATTGTGAGGCATACACTCCTAGCAGGTCTAATCTACTTTACAGAGTACACAGGTTCATCGGAAACTCTTTCTAGACAACTGATATTTGACAGAGGCAATTTAATGGGTATTAAAATTATGCATTCCTATAAGGTTCTACAGGGAGATGCCTCACGGTAACCTTGAAAAAGAAAGGTAAAGGGAAGGAAAGAAACTTTTCTTGCTAAAACAAAGTGGGAAAATTGTTGGAACAGATCTTCAGAAAATTATATTTAAGACCACCTTATCTCAGCTTTCCAGAGTAACAGTCTATATTGAATTAAAATCTCACATTCTGGTCTCAGATTTTATAATCCAGGTTGATAAAAGAAACATCAAAGTAAATAGTGCCATGGTGCCTTTGCAAAATTTCCAACAGAAGATGCTTATTATATTACCTAATTCTTCCAATGATAAATGCACTTTTGAGTTCATTTCCAGGAAAAAAGTCTGCCTCCAATGATGACCTTCTATGCTTTCTTTTACATTCAAAACAAAACAGTAAAAACAAAAATCTATATTCCCACAGAGTTTCTTTTGCCTTAGTTGCCTAGATACTCAGAGGCAAGTAAAGGCTGTTTTGCAACTCACCCATTGCAGGTGTCTACTAGCATATAACTTGCACTGTTTTATTGGAGAGTTATTGTTTTGCAAAAAGATGCAAGCTAACATTTACAAATTGCCTACAAAGTGCAGGCCTTGTATTTGTGGAATGCTTCATAGATTATTTCATGGAAAATTTCAAGTCTTACAAAATAAATGTTGTCATTTTAATTTTACAGATGACACAGTCTCAGGGAATTTAAGTAACTTGCTCAAGGTCATATATGGTCATTAAGGTGGTCATAACATTTTTGGAAGTAACTAATGTGTAAGTTCTCAAAAGTACTCTATATTTATATCAATACCAGAAAGTTATTTATACTTATTTCATTTCCTTTAAGACTACATAGCCTATTACACACACATGCATTCATGCACACACACACACACACACACACACCATAATAACTTTTTCCCCCTTCTTTTTTTCTTTCCCTCTTTGCTTGTTGGTGGACGCTTTCAGATATTGTCAGCCCTTGGATATAAGAAAATTACCTATAGATCACAGTCTCAAGGAGCAGAAGTCTAGTTCAGGGGTAAGGATTTAACTACAATTTTAGGTAGAAAACAATGATAAGAAACACAAAACATGTGAGTTCAGAGGGAGGAAAAAGAGACTCCCTGGACCCAACTTGCTAGTTCACAGTTCAGTGGACCAGAGACCTATAAAAATTATAATATGGTATGATATGAACAGTACTAAAATGTTTCACTGTGCTGTGAGCACTAAAGGAGGAAGAAATTGCTTGTTTCACAGCTTGAGAAGGGGTGAATGCAGCAGATGATCACTCAGAGAAAGGGCCGGGAGAGTGAGAGACTGGGATTATAAGATGTGTGGAATTGTCTAAGATGATGGACAGGATGCCATTAGTAGGTATCAAGTTGTTGGGAAAAAGGCATTTCTGGAGACCATTGTTACTATGAAGTAGAATGCCAAGGAGTGATTGGATCTTGGATAAAGCTGCATTTCTAGAGAGGAGATTTCACCAAAGCAACAGAAATAACTGGAACTCCAGTCACTGACCTTGGACTTAAAGAACATGGAGAAAGACAGAATTGTGCATGGATAAGGTAGCTGGAAAGAAGGATGTTGAAGGGAATATTACAATAATCACAGCACATGGAGCTGGAAAAGAGATAGAGATATGGATAATCATGCAGTGGTAGCAGCAAAAAAGCATGGGAAGGGAGAGAGAAATTATGTTGAATCCTCTTATACAGTGCTGTACTTAGCCCATGAACTGGTGGGCTACAAAGGAGGAAGACTAAAAGCCTTTCTGTGAAGTTCATGTTTCCTTAAGGTGGAGCTGAATTTAAGCCCTTATAAAAAGCCAACCTGAAAAATGCTGTGATTCAGGGTGGAGGGAATCAGCTGAAGAAAGAAAAGGAAAAGGTCAGCCACCCCCATTCTTTCATCCTTGGAGACCTTGAAAACTTGATTTTGCAGGATGCATAGGAAAACAGTCATTGGCTTCCTTCTATTATGCTCAACTCAATTTATTGCTTGGAGAATACAGCACAGTTTTATTGTTAAGATTTATAGCATCAAATGCAAATATTCAGCCAGAGCACTCTAATTACTATCTAGAGAACTGTGTGTGTGTGTGTGTATGTGTGTGTGTGTGTGTGTGTGTGTTTCTGCTTGCATATAAGTTTGGTCTGCCTTACTTGAAACACAATGTAAAAGAGTAAGATGATTCCCTCACATTACACCTCCTAGATTCTAGTAGTCTAAACATTTGCACAGTCTTTTGTTTCAAATCTAGAACTCCTCATTGTAAACACCTTCTGAATCTCAAGTCTTTGTGCCTGACATTAATTAACCATTAAAGTGTACATATACTGATTAATGCACTGGCTAAACAGGTTTTTGCTTCCTTTGGATTTCACTAAAAAAAACCTACCGCTCCCTTCTATGAAACTGATGACTAACAACTGATTAGAAAATGCAAAGCTAATTAGAATAGGTGCAAAGGGGGTTGTTTATGTCACCTACATTAATGCACATTACAGTTAAATATCTGTCAGATTTTCCATTAACCCTCTTGCATTTGCATCTCCAGGATCAAATCTATTTCTTAACCCTATAGCCTTTCTTTTCCTAGATGGAAAGTTGGTATTCAACAGGCTAAATTGCCAACTAATGCTTTAAATGCATAACTCTTTTTAGTGGTTGAGACACATAGACAAAGACTTTGCCATGAGAATAATAGAAGCCATTTCCCTAACTGTGGAGTTGAGTCCTATGTATTATGATTCCAAGGCTAACATGTTCTTCTTGTTATTGTGTTTATTTCTCTATTGAGGGATACAGAAGTTAATTGTTGCTTTATGATAACTCATTCCATTGCGCTCTGAGCTGTTTACACACAAAAACAAAATAAAATAGAAAAAAATGGAATACGTAGAAAACTGAGTACTATTTTATCAAAAGCAAAAATAAAATGTTTAAAATGGAACTTTCTGACTTAGGGGAAACGCCCCTGTGGTTTTTGCTCACTTACTGCATAAAATGGATTTTTAAGGATTAAGCAAGGTAGCATACGTATCCCAGGGGAATCTAAGAAGTAGGACAGACACTTCCTTCAGATCAAAAGCTGACTGAAGGAAGGGTCCCTGTCTTCTTAATCCTTTTAAATAAATGAATGCAAGGTGGTCATTTAATCTTTTAATTCCAAGTTTCTGGCACACTGTAGAAGCTCTATACATTTTCATCATATGAATGAATGATTGTGAGAATTATGGTTTCATTCTGTTATGAAACTAACAGTGACTCTGAATGGGTCTTAAATTCTAGTGGATGATGCTGAAGAAAAAGAAAATGAAAACATTTTCTTTGTGATTTAAAAAAACCTAAAAAAATACAGAATTTTTTGCTTTAAAAATTAAGCTGCCTATCTACTTCTTTGGTATTTTTCCATTTTTATTTGAGTGAGATTGGATGTAACAAAAAGCCCAGCAGCAAATTAGCCTAGGAACACAAGCAGAATAAGCCTGTAATATGATGAAAGTAGTTCAATTTAAAATTGCTGTCTGATTATTTAATTTTTAAGAACTTTTAAAAATTTTTCTGTGTACCCTGATTGCACCAAGACCCCATCTTTGTTCTCAGTTGTAGCAGCGCTAACCAGAATTGTGCCTCACACATAATAAGCGTTGAACAATTTTTTTGAATGAATGAATGAATAGAAGCTATTGCCAGAGGTAAGAATGAAGAAGAGCTCAATTTAGCCTGGAATCTTCAGTTTAACGTTCCTGGTATGGCAGACCATGCACAAAGAGATCTGTGGATTCAAATAGAGTAAGTGCTGTGAATTTGACTGAGAGCCCTCCCTTCATCAGAATTGACTTAAATGTTGCCTCAGGTAGTGATGTCTACCTAGGAATATAAAAAATAGTGAAATTTCAAACACATATCACCAAGAAGGCTCTGGTACACAATCCAAACCACCTCTACTTCCTTAACTTACATAGTGTAGTATTTAGGCCAGCCCAGATTTTAAAATGAGGTCAATTACTAACTATAAATCTAAGCAGGATGTATGATCTTTCTGAGCCTCAGTGTCTTCACCTGTAAAAGCACTGACAATATTTACCATTGGATCATTTGTTATTGGCACAGAATTGGTGATAACGTTAAACAAAACTATAAAATGCACAAAACACCTCCTGTTAATGTTTTCCAATTAAGATTCTTCAGTACCAATTATATTAGCATATGTATCTGCAAATTTATTCTGTATCCTTGTCTAAGCCTCAGTTTTTCTGGAGTATTAAAAATTTTTTTCTTCCCTTTGTAAACTTATAATTAATGAAATAGCAAAGGGAAAATAAAAATGTAAACAAGCCTACACTGCCTTTTTTCCTTCTTGCTACAAGTCACTCCAGGTACATAATAATAGAATTTACCAAATGCTCACTGTCATTTGCAATAATCACCTACCTGCTCTTATATTTGATCATCTTCACTCCAGAATCTATATCATTTAAATTTATTTTGATGAGAGGGTCTTCACTATTGGCTTCATTCTTGGGTTCTGAATATACTGTTTCTGAGCATCTTTGGGAACCTGGCTTGGCTTTGCCTTTTGCCCTTTATGCTCCTGATGTCCTCCAAATAGCTTCTAGCCTCTAAACCCAAACTCTGTCACCAGCCTAATGGTAGACCTTTCAGCCACCCTCTAGCCTATAGCACGGGCATGCCTTGGACATCATTTTATTGTAAAACGTTGAATTCAAGATTATTTTCCCAGTAAAAAGGCATTTTTGGTGGGTTTCTATCTATCTCTTTCTGACACTTCCACTTGGGTAATAATAAAGATTTAGAACTACTACCAGTGTATGTGAGCTAAAAGTGATTCTCCCTTTACCACTTGGGCCACTTGGGAAACAATTTTCTGAGTATGGATCTTTAAAATCAGATATGTGTAAAACTGCCTTAAAGAAATAAGATGGGAAGGGTAGGGGAAAGGTAATAAAGGAAAAGGAAAAAAAAATACGAGAAAATAAAAAAATGGAAATAAAGTATTTGTAAATAGGGAAGAAAAGAGGGGGTGAAGGGAGGGCAGGGGTATGGGGGAAAAATGAGAACCAAGACCTGTCATGTAAAGGTACAAAATCCCAATGATGAATGTAACTGTACTGTATACATAAAATGTACTAATAAACTCAATGAAAAAAAAAAGAAAAGAAAGAAGGAAGAGGACACTAGGGTACTTTGTTAACTTATACCAAGGGTTCATGTGGAATAGTGAAGATAAGCTTGCCCAGATAGAGCAAGTGGGGGGAGATTCTTAATATATGATTGAGGAGTTTGGCTTTAAACTAAGGAGGAAATGTACAAATTTATGTTTCAGTCATAACAAACCATTCATTTTCTGGCTGCCTTTCCTCCCAGAAGTTTTAGACATGGGAGAATTCTAAACCAAATATAGAATCCACTTGAGTTGCATGGATCTAATGTTAGAAAAATTTTATGTTTTTAAGTGACTGATTATATAGCTCTGAAACAGATCGCATTTTGGTTCAAGAGGTGAGAACTTTTGGATTGAACCCTCATAAGCTCTGGTCAGCCAATAATTCTCTCACATTTCAATAAGTGTTTAGTGACTTGAAAATGAATAAGGAATGCATCTGTTGTGTCACTCTTGTCCTCTCTCATAGCCCTTAAGTCAGGAAGAGAAGAAAATCACAGCCAGAAGGTCTCTATTTGCCAAGCTTCAAAATATTAGTGAGACAAGAGTCTACTGTGGTCATTTTATGAAACATCAGGTACCATTTGTTCCCCTAGTCAAAGCATGAAACAATAAAGACACATCCACCAGTTTGATCATGCCGCCTCCACCCCTCAGGCATCGTTCCCATCAAAGGGAACAGAAGTGGGTACATAGGAAAGGGAAAGGGGCACGAGAAGCCCCCAAATTCAGCTTCCGCCTGAGCATGTGGGGCTGTCTGGGTTCAGAGCTCAGAAAGAGAAGTTCACATCCGTACATCTACGGAGTAAATCGCAAGTAACTGATTAACAAATTTCATCTACCACTTTGTAGCAGAGAGCCAAAATTTATTCCATGTCCAAGGCTAAAGGGATCAAATTAGCAAATCCCATAGTAAATCTTCCTATGATTGCCACAAAATGGGAATGAGAAGCAGAAAAAAAAAAAAACTTGACTGGTATTTTTATTTAAGACACTATTTGATAAGAGTTGTCTAATCCCCAGTTGCTTCTCTCCCGTGATTTTAGTTACAAGTAACATCTACCTCTTCTGGTATAAAAATAAACATTTTAATTGTATACTGTAGGTTGCAACATTAAAACTGCTCTAAGGTTAGAAAACTCAATAATACCCTGAATGAGAATAAGAACCAGAAAAATCTTAGATATACTTACGTTAAATGAAAAACTCATTTAAAAATTTTTCCTTGAAATGCAGCCTTGTCACATCATAGTTATTCTTTGGTTGCAACCCAAAGCCACATTACCAGTTTGATTGTTTTTAAAAATCACCCTGACAGGATGCAAATTATTGTTTTGGCAATGATCTATCAAATGTTCTGTGGCTCTCAAGATACCCCCAGACAACATTCTGTACCAAACAATATCCCCATTATTAGAATGTATACCCCATCTAATACGATTTCTTGCAAGAAGGCAACACTTTCTTTGGTACAGAGCTCTGGTATATTTGCATAAATCTCAGCACTTTAGTGTCAGACCCTAGAGAAGCATCGGGCTAGGAGGGACAATGTTGTTCAGTTCCTGAAGTTGGGTAAATTAGTGGCCACTGCCAAGCTTATGCAGAAGAAGCCTTTAACTTCAAATCCTAATACCACTTTTACTACTTCTAAAGGATTTCTTAAAGAGTTGAAAAATTTCCTGGCATCATATGCATGATATGTGCTCGGAAACAAAAAATGATCCCAATCATTGAGAGTTGGCCATTAGCTCACGTTGATGTGCTTGGGTCCTGGAAGCCTGGGCAGAGACTAAAAGGACAGGAGTATGTATTTATTGCTGATACCAACAGTATGTCAGGAAACAGGATGGAGCTCCTGGAGGTGGCAGGGAGGCTCTCAAAAAAGAGCTGATGGGACACCAAAGGTATATAGTTCTTGTTGTGAATTGTGTATTCTTGTTAGCTCCATAATATGTAACATAAAGAAAGTCAAATATCATATACATTTCTTTAAAAGATTACTTTCTTTAACATGTCTGAAGGATAGAGAATTAAGATATTTTTAATCCCAAAGGTCTTAATTTTCTATACAGATTATGTTAATAGGGTTCAATATTAGAAGAAACAATTTTTGAGAGTCCTCACAAAAATCTAAAATAGTCATTCATTCCCCAACATATGCTACTTATAATCTCTATATAATAGTGTCTGAAAGCATAGGGTTTAAAGTAGACAATGCGAATCCTGGATCTGCTATTTATTACGTGCGACCTTGGGAAAGTTATTGATCCTGTGTCTCATTTCATTTACCTGTAAAATGGGAATAATGGTACCCCTCCTCACATGGGTGAAATGAAATACCAAAGTAAGGGAGAAATCATACCAGACATACAGTAACTACTCAAAAGATCCTGACTTACTGCTGTCCCATTAGTTATGATTTCCATTTTTATGGTCAGTAGTCTGGGACAGGGAGGATAAATTGTGACATACTTATCACACAATGAAAGAATTAGGGAATGTTCTCCCTTATATCTCCTATATTGTTTATATTACAATTTATTTACAAATATTACCTATGTTAAACCAATTCCTTTCCTACATAAGAATAGTGGTTATTTAAAAATATTTTAATATATTGTTATTTACATAATAATCATCTTATTCTTGATTCTGTATTGGGAATTATCTCATTTTATGCTCAGTAAAATCCCAGCAGATATTATCACCCTCACAGGTGAGGAAACAGGCTGAGAGAAGTTCAGAGTTCAGGTTGCGCAGCTAGGAAGTTAAGAGTAAGCATCTAAACCTACCCCAATCAAAATGCCTACATACAGCTTTACAAAGTAGCTTCATAATTTGTTTTTAAATTATCCCAAAATTGCCTATTTTACAGAATAATTATAAAAGGATTACATCATATATCATATATATATATATATATATATAATATATATAGCATAAAATATTAGTCTACCCAAGTCTATCCTCCATAATACACAATTAAAACATACACATGCAGACATACAATTTTAAATGGCTAAGAGCTGAAGATTTTACTTGGTACACAGCTTGAATCTTCCTTGTGTCTATTGTTCTCTTAGCCTACATCTTGGGCAGAGGTTAGCTTGAACTCACAATCTGTGGTACTTTTGCTGGGCAGTTGCCACAAAAACTACTCTAGGAATACTACTGTATTTAGGTTCTATTCCATCATAATGTCCATCATATTGCTTTGATATATAATATGCCATCTTTGAGCATGGACAGATAATGTCCCTTTTTCAGGTAACATGTATAAAGCAATATTCAAACTTCCTTTCTTTTCCCCTCCCACCCTCCCTCCCTTCCTTCCTTCCTTTTTCCATTCCTTGCAGAAGGAGGTTTCTCCTTCAGGATTCCCTGGATCAAGGCTTACTTGCCTGTATGTGCTCTGGAAGCATGTATCTCTTTTACACTTTTCTTATATTTAGATGGAATAAATCTTTAGTGTATCTTTTTTTTTCAGCTTTAATTGAGTTTATTGGTACATTTTAGGGATACAGTACAGTTACATTCACTGTTGGAATCTTGTACCTCTACATGACAAGTCTTGATGCTCATTTTTTCCCCTTGTCCCTGCCCTCCCTTCACTCCCCCCCATCTACAAACACTTTATTTCCATCTTTTCATTATCTCACATTTTTTTCTTTTCCCTTATTACCCTTCCCCTACCCATCCCACTTTCCCTACACCTTTAGCTCCTTTCTTCTCATTTCTAAATGTCAGTAATCTTATTAGGATCTTCTGTATTATTGCAGATTATTCACACCAGGGAAACTATTCGGTATTTACACATGGGGATCTTTCCAAAAGAACTAAAAGAATCATATCACAGAGAAGTATGCGCACCTATGTTTATAGTGGCACAGTTTGTAATAGCTAAATCTTGGAAACAGCCCATTTGCCCATTCGTTGGAAACTAGATAAAGAAGAAGTGATTTTTCTATAAAATGGAATATTACTCAGCCATAAAGAATGAGAAAATAGATTCATTCATAAGAAAATGGATACATATTGAAGATATACTCCTAAGTGAAATAAATAAGTCACACATGTCTTTAGTGTATTTTAAGCAAAGGACATAAGGTAACCAGAGGTTATTTTCTCGGTAGTCTACCTGATGTAATGCTTTAACACTTACCGACACATTATTGTTTCCAGAAGCCTTTTCTGATTTCCCCTTGCTGAGGAAGACACCTAATCTCTGCTTTCATGTTGTTATTCTTTCTACCTAGTATTAAAGTGATAGTTATGACCCTTCTTGAAGAAGAAGAAAAGAGAGAGAAAATAGAAAAGAAAAGTGGAAACAAAGCTTTTGTATATAAGGAAGGGAAGAGGGATTGAGGGGATGGGGTGGGAAAAAAAGAAGCAGCAAGATATATCAGGTACAGGTACAAATTCCTTATGATGAATGTATATCTAAAATGTACCGATAAGTGTTTTGCTTAAAAAAATAAAACGATAGTTATGAAAGCCTGTAGCCATCTCCAGGCTGGGATATACAGGGATAATATGTAATCAGGGCTGATATTCAGCCCGTATGTTCCACGTGGAGTCATGGCAGGATCTACTGTGACAGGTTGGGTACTGAGACATTACAGCTGGTTGACACACATATGGGATAGTCATTGAATACTCTCAGTATCACCTCTGGCCTTATTGTAATACTCAGCATTAATCACAACATTTCACACATGGTAGGAACTCAAGAAGTACATATTAACTTAATAACGGATTTACTGGTTAGATGAAGGAACATCGAGGATGTCAGAATCTGACTGACAACTGGATATATCACTAATGCAATACATTATAATATGACATTTTTCTTTGGATTTGCTTAATAATGAAACATTTGGTCGCTAAACATCCCAGTAACAATAATGCTCTACAAGACAACATGAGCCCTGGCCTTTAGGTACACTAAGAGAACCAGGTTTTCCGAGGTCTTCATATGAGTGCATCAAGACCACTACTGCTCTTGATCTTGCGCAGGTCCCAAAACAAGCATAATGGTAACCAAAACATATATCCAAGTTAAATGGTCTTGGAGAACTCTGGGTTTGGAGTTGGGGATCTCTTACCTGTCTGTGTTGTTGGGATACTTGATATCCCAGGCCTGTGATAGATTGATTCTGTATTTTCTGAAGCAGGATCTTTTGCTGAAGAGGCAAGGATGACCTTAGCAAAGGCTGGGTTGATAAAGGTTGAGTGGGTTGGGCCGGTGGTTGTTGCTGTTGATGCTGCTGCTGTTGCTGCTGTTGTTGCTGCTGCTGTTGTTGTTGTTGTTGCTGTTGCTGTTGCTGCTGCTGTTGCTGCTGCTGTTGCTGTGGCTGTTGCTGCTGCTGCTGTTGCTGCTGCTGTTGCTGTTGTTGTTGCTGCTGTTGCTGCTGCTGCTGTTGCTGCTGCTGTTGAGTGTAGTGCAGAAGAGAAGGCTTACTCTGGGAAGGTAAAGCAGAAGGCAATGGCTGGTTTGCTTGATCTGAGTTAAAATGGAACAAAGGCTTGGTGTTTCCATGACGGGGTTCCAGGGATGGATGTGAGTTGTTAATAAAACTTCGACTGAGATCCTGAGGCTTTTGCGGCATGAGCACATCCAGGTGCCCACCCTGGGTTGAGGTGCTGGCCTTGTATATGTAGTTAGCCATTGCTTTTGACTGGTTACTGCTGCCTGCTACCCCAGCCATGGGGGAGCCTTGTGGGCTGAATGGCTGCTGACCAAAAGAAGGACTGGGGATTTTCTCCTGCCCAAACGGACCTGGTGATGGTACAGCAGAAGAGGTCAAAGATGGCCAGTTGACAGGTTGGTGCTGCTGCTGGTGCTGCTGCATTCGAGCATGCTGTTGACGATTGGCAGCTATCTGTTTGAGCTGCTGGGCATGCGATACTTCCTGCCAGCTTGGCAGAGCACGGTTTGCTCCTGATGCTGTTTGAGGCTGAGTCTGGTTCTGGGGGACAGTTGGGATTGGTGATGAAGTGGAAAGCCCAGAGTTGGCCATGGAAAATGGAGGACCAGCTGACGGGGGCCTCAACTGAGGAGAGCCTGAGGGGCCTTGAGTCAGGCCAGGTGAATATTCACTTTTGATCACTATCTTCTCAATGGGTAAAGAGGGTCTGGGTGTGCTCCTCTGGCTTTGTTGACCCAAGTCAATGTTAAATGGGTCATCCTGCTTTATGGTGGCATTGATCATGTTCTCCAGCTCAAGGTCACTCATGGGAGGCACAGATATGTTAGTCAGTTCATTGAACAGTTCCTGCAGCTCGGGATCCATCAGTTGCTCTCCAGGGTCATCTCCATACCTATTGGTAAAAATATTCTCTTGGGTCATTTGGCCATCCATGTGCTTACTACAAGACAGAGTCTCTCCTGGTTCCTTCTTTACTTCCTTTAAACCCATATTAAACATGCCAGTGCCAGGAGAATGTGCATGGGGTGGCAGTGTGTTTGTCTTTCTCATGGGTGCCTGGCTCATAGGCAAAGCTCCTGACATAATCTGACTTTGTCCATTATTTACTTGGAGGCCACCTTGTCCTGCAGAGAGGTTCTCCCCAACACGGATTCTTTTGATGTCAAGGAATGAGTTGTCAACAAAGCCATTGGATCTCTTGCTATTGGCAGGAGATAGGTTAACTGCCTGTTTTCTTTTCAAGGAACCCTGGAGCTGAAAGACAAAAAGGAAACAAAAAAATGAGATATTAATCCAGTTATACTATAAGCCAAAAGCAATTCAATAATATGCAGTAGTAAAATAGTATTTAATTGTTTGCTTCCATTGAAACATAGGATTCAGTTAAAAATGAAAATTACAAGTGGAGCACAGTCCAGAATGTAATGGAATTCACAGTAGCACAAATAGGACACAATTAAATATTTCTGTAGGAGCAATTAGGTTAGAGATCACAGTGGTTTTCATGATTGGTACATAGGTCAGTGGATGAAAAATCCTACAGATACATAAGGAGTTATCACAATACCTCAGATTAATCACTAAGTCATACTTGTTTTCCAGAGGAGGCTTAAATATTCCCCATCCAACTATGGATGATTATAGCACACAAAATTTGGATGAAATTGGGAAATATTAAAACATCTAAAACTTAGATGAAGTTCTTGTTTTTTTCAGTTTCAACCCTGTATCGCTTCTCGGCCTTTTGGCTAAGATCAAGTGCAGTTTCAACCCTGTCATCACTAGTATCCTCTAAGTAAGTAAAATCATTCTCAATTCCAAGTAGATAGTGTCTATTGTTCATTTAATTTTCTTTCTATAATTCCACTGTTTTACATCCAGGCCCATAATGAGCTAGATAGCAAGAAGCATATTGTTAAAATTCATCCCTGTGCCACATCCTGGTTATTCCCAGATCTCATTATTTTACCTGAGATGTAGGGTGTCTCTGAGCACTGGCCCTGGCCCCTTCATGCTAGAAAGGGCAATACTGTGTGTATACATAAAAACTGTGAGATTATCATTTATTAAATGAGATACTCTAAACCCATATTTTCCTGGGAACTCATTTCTTTGGTTGCCTGTTTCTGAATCCTGTTATCCAGATTTTAAGAGATGGTGCAGCCAAGGTGTTAAGAGCTCAGTCTCTGGGAGGGGACTAAGCCAAATTCACAAGTGTTTACAAGTTTATGAGTGCTAGGTAACCTTGGCAATTTACTTATCTGAGCCTTAATTTCATAATCTAGAAATGGGAACAATAGCATTTAATTCAGAAAAAAGTTAGATAATGCATATAAAAGTTTAGAACAGTACTGGCTATAATAAAAACTCAGTAAGTTATTGTTCATAGGACAAGTATGCTTACTACATTCTAAAAAGAGAGCATGTCTCCGAATAACAATATATTTAAGAAGCTCATGAATATTAAAGTACTTTATTCACTAATTCATTGAATAAATTGTACTTCAGAAGCCTTAGTTATTATGAAAGAAACCTTAGTCACGCCAATGCATTTGTAAGAAGGTCAAAACAGTCATGATTAGTCCTCTGCTCCTTGTTGATTTGTTTCTAAAGTGAGAGACTATATCTGTCAAAGTATGGCCTCCTCAATGCTGCTAAGCCATTTAAATTATTTAATATTTGCTGAGGATAAGTGTAAAATATCAGAGACAGAAATACTTCTCAGACAGGACATTCTATCCCTTCATTTCTCATTTAGAGCCACTCCTTCACTCTCTTGAAGATTTCTAGGTAGGCTAATTAAGAAATTACCATAACAAGTATACATTATATGTCAAGTATTTTAAATATGGTTACTTTATCTTCTTTAATCTGCATGCCAATTCCATTAGATAGGCATTATTAATTATTATTATTATTATTATTATTTCATAGGTAGGGAAACCAAGGCTCAGCAAGGTGAAATTAATTGCCCAAGATCATATATCTAATAAATGATAGACCTGGGTTGTAATTTAAGGTCTGGGTGGTTCTAAGGCCTCTGTTATTTCCACTCAATTATCTTAGAATTAGCTGGTCTAGAGCTAGGTCCCACCTGGCAGGAAGCAGCCAGGGGCAGTGAGTATAGAAATAGTTTAGAGGTCAGGTAAAATCATGAGGAACCTGGGAATGGCCACAAGGCAGCAGAAGGCTGATTGTGAACTATATATTTTTTTTCCACTTAGCTTACCAATGCCTGTTTCAGTCATTCCCTATCCCTTGCAAAAAGTATGTAGTTAAGGTGGATGTGCAATGTTGGTATAACGGGTCTTAACCTTCTACAATTGGTGCTTAGTGACCAGAGAAAGGAATCTGATGGAAGCTGGGCCAATCAATGCCTTTTATAGGAAGTGTAGACTTGGAAAAGGGAAATCAAGCTGTCTTTGTATGGTTGAACAGCGTTTTCAAAAACATATAAGCTATTGTTCCATTATGTGAACCAAAGAAAACAGAATGAAGCAAAGAGGCACATTTTTTTTTTTTTTTTTTTTTTTTTTTCATGGAGTGA
>NW_022900928.1:46611858-46650121 GCF_012274545.1 Fukomys damarensis
TTTTTTTTTTTTTTTTTTTTTTTTGTACCAGGGATTGAACTCGGGTCCTTGTGCTTGCAAGGCAGGCCACTGAACTGCTGAGCTAAATCCCCAGCCTGAGGCACACATTTTGATAGGTTAGGTAGGCATCTGTCTTTGTTTTATTTTACAGCATGGTATCTTTATAGTAAGTCATCCTGTTTGCCTGAGCTAATATGGACTGTGTCTCTGTTACTTTCAACTGACAGTTCTAATATCCCCTGAGACTCCCTATTCAGTGATGAACAATTTGTAGCAAGGGGTAGAGCACACTTTGTACCTGGACCTGAAACTTCCTTCATTCCTTTCTCTTCTGCTTCTATGATTTGTTTTCTCCTACTCTTTTCCACTTATGGTGTGGACAACATCATCACAGAACAATGTCACAACCCAACTGGGGAGAAACTCAAAGTGCTGCCACTGTCACTCCTCCTGGGTCAGAAAGATCACAGACCAGAAAGATTCAGCCATGTTGCCTCTGATTTATTTCAGCCTTCTGGAGGTTCTTTTACAACTAGTAAAGAGCAAACAAAGGAGTACATTCTTTTTTCAGATTTAGGTTATCGCCCTTGATTTATTTTCCATCCCTTTGAAAAAACCTGTTCTGCCAGATTCTCCCATTGCTCCAGCCACTCCCTGGGCAGTGCAGAATGCTCTGGGAAACAGCTCTACCTCTCTTCTGAGGCTGCCGGTATTTCAGGGGCAGTAATATAATTAGGAATGGCTGTAGCAATGGTGAGAATCGTAATAATAATCCAGTCATTTATTAAGGGCTTGGTACTAGGCATCATGCTAAAGTCTTTATATTAATGTCACTGAATTCTGACAATGCAAAGATTACTCACAACTCTAAAGGTTGATACTATTTCTGCACTTCTGCCTGGTTTGTAAATAGAAAAAACCTGAGGCTTAAAGATTGAGTAACTTTTCTAGGTCATAGATATAGTAATCAGTGAAACCAAGAATCCAACCAAGTATTCCCAGCACACAGCCCGTGCTGTGTTGAAAATACCACTCTTGGTACTAATGGAGGTAAATGCTACCCACAACCATGCACTAAACAGGTTTGCACAGTCTAATCTTAATTCTGCCTTTAACTTGTTCCACTTCAGGCCAGATACTGTTGTCACTTCTGTGAGCCATTGTTTTCTCCTTTATAAACAATGTTATCTTGGAGATCACTTTCCTGCTCAAACTCTGGAAATAATGATCAGTGAGGGAATGTAGTTTGTTCTTTATGCACAGCAATGTAAGGTCACCACCAAGCATAGTTGGAGGGTTGACTTAAGTGGGGGACAGAAAAAGTGATGTGCATTTCTATTAGGATAAAAGTCATCCCATTAGACCTCCATTGGGTATCATATTTTAGCAAGTGCATTTGGGTCAGAGGTAGTCTGTGTTCTATCTTCTAGAAGTTTACAGTGACAGTTATATTGCCAAAGCCTACTGAATACATGGATGAAGTAGGCACAAAACTTGGCACAATACAATTTAAATGATTCTCAAAGTTTACCCTTTGCTTTGACATATTTCTTCTGTTGGGCTAGAATAGTTTCACGAGATACATGGTTCTGAAATGTGGTATAACAGTGGTGGAGAACCTATGGCCCATGTGCTACAGTGGGTTGTTTGTATCACTGAAAGCTCAAAAGGTTCACCATCAGTGGTGCAGAGTCTCTTAAAGATCCTTGTGAAGATGCAAACACCTTAGAAGCAGGAGAGGAAGAGCAGAGTTGGCCATTGATAATTCAGTGAGAAATAGTCTAGCAAAACATTCAATGCCAACTTAGCATCACAAGTATAAACCCCTAAGGGAATAAGACTCAATCAGAATGATGAAAATGCAGACAGAGATTTAAATAAAGGATACAGTAGGAGTGGAGGAGTTGAGGGCTCCATGGTGTGGACCTTTTGAGTGGCTGGGGGAAAAGAAAGAAACAAGGTAAGGGCAGAGTATGTCCCCAGGCATAAGAGGCCAGCAAATTCCAGAAAATAGCTAATCTCATGAAAAAGTAGAGGGAAAGATCTCTAAACACATTGTGTACCTGGGGCTGACATACCCACGAGGCCTAGTAAACACAGTACCCAGGACCACAAAAATCTTAGGGGTACATAAAATATATTAATTTTATTTTAAAAACAAAGTGAGTGTTTAGAGTAAATAAATGTTTTAATATGATATTGACTTATTCACATTTATATCAACACAATAATAAAATATAATTTAAAATCTTTTTTCCAGGGAAGTGGCTCTCAAAGGTAAGAATGCCAAAGGCCCCCAAATGGCTCTCTCCTAATAATCACTATGCATTTGATGCTTATTCTAGACAGATGTTCTGATGTGTGGAGTCTCATTTAATCTTGCAAGTCTTTGAAGCATGTATTCTTATAGTGCAGAAACCGTGGTCCCTAAAATTAAGACGACATAGCAACGATACAGAGATGGGCTGCCAGCTTAGCCATATCTGGTTCCTGTGTCCCAGTTGCTAACCTCACTGTCTGCTTCCCTTTTGGCTTTCACCTTGGCACCTGCCACAGTGTTCTGGACACAGTAGATGCAGACAGTTAAGACAAAAGGACAAGAAAAAGAAGACGCATTGCATGTACAGGACCAGCATAAGGGCATTTGGACTCATAAGGATGGATGGCAGGGACAGAATGGTGACATCACTGGCTAGAAGTTAATGGTGAAAGTTCAGTCCATCACCCCCCAGGCTCCAATATAACAAAAGAAAGAGCAAAAGTTTACTCCATCAGTCAGAAAGATTTACTAAGCACCCAGAGAGAGTTCTGAAGCACACACTATCAAATCATCCCATCATACAGGAAAATTTGCAGATGGGAGGCTAAGAGGCAGGATGCACAGGACTTCAAATCAGCACTGTCTTGCAACATCTACAGTTTTACCATTTTCTAGATACAATGAGAAGCATTTTAAAGTATTTTTTAAATTTTGCGCAAAAAATCTGCACACACACCCCCCCAATTGTTACATTTAATTTGTGAGATTTTGCATTGAACATCACTCTTTCACTAGTCATCTGAAAAAGGAGCTCCTTTGGGAATGATTTTGACAGCAAGCCCAATTGGGTTTGCGTACAACACCGGAATCACTATTTTCTTTTTGCTGAGGTCTAGCAAGCTGTTGCTTTTTACTCATGTCCTGGTACTCATTCTATTTGAACACCTCAATGCTAATTAAAGGCCTGTGATTTCTGCTAGAGGTAGACTCAGGCCTGCTCAGAACAGGGTCCAGAAGTAATGGCCTGCCTGCCCCAGGAGTTGCAGATGGAGGAACTGAGAGCAGCTAAAGAAATGCAGCACACAGCAGAAATGGGGCTGATGTCCCTCAGTAAATGGCTGCTTTTAAAATAGCTATACTTCACTCTTCTAAAGGATTTGAAATATAAACTTCCTGGAGGGATTTGAAAATGCCATCATTGCACAATCCTCTGGTTTCTGTTTCTTCCCCTACTCCCTATCCCTTTTCACAAAATAAATGCATTCTTTGTCTCCCGTGCGCCCTAGAAACAAGGAATGTACCACACAAAGGTAACAATTCAGTCCATAGGTCACATTTTTTTTCAAGTAGATTTCTGTCTTCCTTAACAAGGCATAAACACAAGAACCAAATTCACCACTGCCCCAGTACTCAAGGGATTATCTTTGTCCCATCATCTGTAAACTTTCCTTGAGCCATTTTAGTCATGGCTGATTAAAGATATGGTTGGTACAGATAATACTAGAAAGAGACCAATCCAAAACACATTACCCTGACTTGATTCTTGAAGTAAATTGTTTGGGTTCGTGAAATAGTGAATTCTATCCAGCTCATCACATTGGAGATGACAGTAATTCCTCCCAAGTTCTCTGGTCCCAAAACAAACTAGATGGGGTTTTAGGCTTTTGCTGAAGGTGTCAAAAAGCCCCTACTTCTTCTTTGGTTCTGTAGAGTTCTGAGCTTCTCTGTATTGGAAAATACTGTCTTATGTCTATATGGCAATCTGGCATGCTCACCCAGACTATAAGCTCTTTGAGGATAGACACTAAGTCATACATTTCCCCAAGTTCCTTTCAGTGTTTACCACAATGCTGACCATATTACAGGTGTTCAAATAATGGTTTAGTTCAAATAATGGCTTAGTTCTTGGGAAGCTGGATCCTCTATTAAAAACAATGGTAAGTAGTCATCTGTGACTTGTGGGGAACATTTTTATGCCTAATTCACAAGCAATTTAATGGTTTTTACCAGTTTTGTTTGAATAATAATTTTCTCAAGAGAATGTGAAGTCCTGAGAACAGGCACCATGAGGAAAGATGTGCTGTCATTGGTGTGAACCCATGCTGAAGAGGCGTGTGAAGCCACATGCAGACTCATGGCAATGTTCAGTCTTCTGATGGGACCCCAAAGCTGAGTCCCTTCCGAAACCTCAACTTGATTTTATGGCTTATGTGGGTGAAAGTGGTGGAGCTGGGTAAGAGCCAAGGCACATTTTCTGCACAAACTTCAGAAACATGTATTTTTATTCCTTCAAGAAAAAAAATGTGAGGTTTGTGTTTTGGGTTGGCTAGTTTGGGATCTTATTTTTTGTTCTTGGTGTGGTAGATAGGTCAAAGAATGTATGTTAGATAGACTGAAAAAGTTGTTCAGTAACTTTGTTTCATAATGTTTGGACTCTGAGAAATACCATGTCTTGAGTCAACACAGCAACTATACTCAATGAAACCCAAGATAAACTTTTATATAGAAACAACAACACTGAACTTTCAAAATCTATGCAGGGGAAACCAGTCAGCAAACCATCTTTATAAATATACTAAATACTAAGGTTTCTTGTAGCCTTTGATACCTTTTCCCTTTCTCAGTTTTAATGTCTGGTTCATGGTAGATTAACTAAAAGTCTTAGAATTTACCTCAGAAGTATACTCGTGCTCACAGGACAGAGAAAAGGTAGTTTATTCCAGCATCATCTCAGTAGGGACTCTTCTGTCACTTCGCCTTAGAGAATATTTCAGGTTTGCCATCAACCAGCAAAACATTCAGTGAAAGGAAGGGGCTGGGAACTAGTGCAGCACTACCTCAGGAGAGAAACACCCTATTTTATAAAGGCAAATGTGAGGTTGTGGGATCTAGAAAGCATGAGCTTCAGTTGCTAATGAACCTGGGTTCCAAATGCTGCATATATGTATAAACCAATGACCTAAACCAATGACTTGTGTCATCTGCATGATGGGAACAATAATACCTATGTCTCAAGGGTTTAGAGTGGATTAGCAACACATGTATAAAGTACCAGAAGTGAGTATTCCAACTTGGAGAGGAGCTCCTTCAATAGGCAAGGCAAACTTGCACCTAAATTTGCCTTATACTTCCTACTGCTATCCTGGCTGTCCTATGTGCCAGCCATGTTCTAGAAAAAGACAAAATGAAAATGACAAAATTAAATTTCCCCTCATCTGTAAAATTGGAATTTATTCATTCTTTCAAACATACTTTATTAGCATCAACTATATATTTGATGAAAGTACCTGTGTCATAGGGTTGTTACAAAGATCAAATGACTAAAGCTCAAAAAGAGCCTAGAACATTCATTCACCATGAATGTCAATGAACTAGCACAAATAGATAAAGAGGATTCTACTACTCTGTCTGAAAACAAAGTGAACAGCAATGTGCAATGTGATCATTGCTCTGCAGAAGTGTGAATGGGATTAACAATTGAGGAAAGGGAATGCTACCTTGAAAAACTGGAAAAGGATACTTACTGCCCTGCCATGAAGCCTTCCTCAAATATTTAGGTGAAATATGGTGTTTCCTGGTGCACTAATCTTTTCATGTTAGTGTAAAAAATTTTATTGTCTAACAACAATAGAATGTTTAAATTAAATTAAAAAGTTCAAAGTAGAATTACAGTAAAAAAAAAATTTTATTGTCTAACAATAATAGAATGTTTAAATTAAATTAAAAAGTTCAAAGTAGAATTACAGTACTTTCCCATGCAGAGTCTACATTGAATGATGTCATTTCAGGTCCAGTACCAGTCAGTGATAGCCAGTTTGATTATGCTGCTCACTCTGTCCTTAGTCACCCTGACTAGGTGCTGCAATCATTGTAAGGCAGTAACCACTAGGAACCATTCAGAGATGGATCCTCTGTGTTTAACACAGAAAGGAGCAAGAGATTCTATGGAAGCCTGAAAAAAGCAGATGCTTTGTGCATGAAATAATTTAATGACTCACTTTTTTTGCCTAAAATATATCGAAGTGAATCCAAAATAAATGCTATGTCCAAGATGTTGGCAATTTTCTTGAAATCTCTGGAAGTCCTCCTCAGTCGAATGTACAAAGCATTATTAATCAAATTGTTTCTCTTTCCCCCTTAGCTTGGAGGGCCCAGTCTGGAGCGCTTTCTCTAAAGGGTGTAGTGTAGTGAAAGGTCCATCCTACATTTTCTCCTAATTTTTCCCTGTGATTTAATGATTTTAGCATTTTCTGTCTTATATTGTTCTTAGTAATTACAAGTTCTTTAGTTCAGTATGATTTCAAAAGTCAATGGAAGATACAATACTTTGTCTTTTTCTCCTAATCCCAAAGCCAAGCTTGGCTCTAGCCCAGGGAAATGCTCCTGACTTGATGGTGATTTGTCTTCACATTCGTCAGTCAGTGATCTGAGAACATCAGATGAGTCAGTTTATGGAGCATCTATGTTTCTCTGCCAAAGGTCATGAACCACACCCCATTTTAAACTATGTGGCAGGTTTTAGCAAGTTTCTGTCCAATTGTAGAGCTCCTGGATATCAGGTCAGAGCAGAAGCATAATGGAGAGATAGACAAAATGGATGTTGCAAGAGGTTGCCACTCTTTGCTTATACTGGTGTGAATTAGATTTATTCCAAAATGTCTCGCAGTTAGCATATCAGCAAAACACATATGGGAGAGGGAGAGCTGTCACATCACTGCAAGATTGTCTATTCATTGTTTGGGGTTTGAACATGGCTACTAAAGAGCTCCATCTTTTTGTAAAATAATGTAAAACACAGCCACTTCAACTTCAAGGCAGCATTTCTTCTTCCATCTTCACTGGCTCACCCATTTCACACAAGTATTGAAAGTCCCTACCTTCCAGTCTCTTTCTCTCAGATCATATTCTTCATTCCTTTTTAGGGTCCCTCTGCTTAGCATAGTGAACTACTGAGAATCCTTCAACTATCTTCTCAGAATTTGACTCTACATCTTGCCTCTATTTTCCCTTGCGAGTTCTCCACACAACCACATGTATGTCCTTCCCATACCCAGTCTCTAGCTGCAGTCACACTATTCTTTTTTTTTTTTTTTTTAAGAGTAGGAAAAATTTATTGAGGGAAAAAAAGCTTCTGTCTAAGGGATACAGAAAGGGTACTGGAAAGTGGGTTGCCTGCTCACCCTAATTTTCAAAGATGTTTTATACAGTAAAGCCATGCGTGAGGCAAGCCCAAAGTGGGACAAAACTATAAGACCCAATGGAAAATTACAAGGTGGGCATGAGGTGGAGTAAAACCATGATCAACCAATAAGATTACAAGTACAGTATCCCAGGTAATATTGATTAAATGAGGGTCAAATGGGGGAGCAAATCACATAGCAAGTGTATACAAGGATTTTCAGTAAGGGTGGGGTCAGGGACATTTCCTGGAAAGGCTGGGCTAAAACCTTAGCCCCACCACCACTATTCTTATTTTTTTTTTATCTTTAAGGACACAAAAAAACTATTATAACTTATATGCTTTCCTCTAACTGGCATACACTCATTTTCTTTTACTCTTTTTTTCCCCTCTTAAATCACATACCTAGGTGGTCCTAGGAGAGATTTTTTCCATGTTTTAAGGAATATTTTCACTTTTGTCATTCTTGTAATCTCTTGGTTATTTCATTTATAGTTCTTATTAAAATTTCCAGATAGAATGAAAGGAGAGAAGGAAGACAAAGATTGATTCTTTTTGTTTTTGCTTTTGGTACTGGGGACTGAACTCATGACCTTGCACTTGCCAGACAGGCATGGTGTCACTGAGCTAAATTCCCAGCTCCATTTTTTTTTCTGTAGAGCAGTCTTTTTATTTTTAAAATATTAAGTTTTTTAAATTGATTTTATTGGTACATTTAATGTATACAATATGACATTCACTGTTAGAAATTTGTACCCAGCCCAAGTTTTGAAGCCTTTCCTGTCCTAGTTCTAGTGCTTTTGGGAAACTTGAAGTATAATGAAATACTCAGTAACTTTCCAACAAATATGCACCATGCATTTTTTTCTTTCATCTTAAAAATTTGAAGAAGGCATCTGTTATTTGCAACAACCACTTCTCAACTAAAACAAAGATGCAATAAAGCCAATAATTATAGTTAAAATCCTTATAAGATAAATGCATATTTTCTTGATTGAGCAACATTTATGTTAATTTCTCTTTTAATTTTCTATGTGCAGCCATTAATAAGCTCTCCCACAGCCTTTTTGAAAGAAGAGTTTTATGAATGAAGAATAAGACCTGCTGCTCCATGACAGCAGAATTGCAACAGGGTTTCTACTGTCTTCATATATCTCTATGTAACAGTCTCAAGAGAGGTCTGGAGGTTACATCTCCACCATCTCTCCTCAGTGCACATACTCTGAAAATAAAAGTTCCATGTGAATCATATTTGGACAACTTTGTGCTAACTGGTTTGGATGCAGTCACCTGGAGACAGAGGTAGTATGAGCAGAGTTTTTAAGAGGTCCCTGCAATTTCAGGCTTATCTTTAACTCCATTACAAAGGAATGTTAAGCAGCATTTAGAAGGTAGTTTGGCAAAGTACCTGAAAACACCAAACATCTCCTTTGATGTTTTGGGCATTGATGTCATCGTTCTTTTGAAATTTTCGAAGAAATAATTTTCTTATAGCAACAGTATCTAGGTTCAAGGTAGAGTGTTGATGTGTGTTTTTTCTGGTCTGATGTTAGCCTGAATATGAGCAAACAATACAGACAAATACTCTCTTAAATCACCCTAACTTCTCTTAGAGAGTATACTCTGAGATACTCTTAAAGAGTATCTCAGCTTTCACTGACACTATATTTATTTTGACAACAAAGACACATACATCTAAAGGAAAGTTGCCTAACTAGCTTTATGAAATATGAACAGATTTAAAAAGATATTTGGTTAAATTTGAAAAAAAAGCAAAATTCAAACCTACACTCCAGGCAATTTAAACCTTTTCATATAAAAGAATGATAATTTATAAAAAAGTTCCTTTGCTCTCCAAGAAGATCTAAATGCACACTTCTTCAACTATGCATTAAAATTTCGGCATTTGTCATACATTTATTGGAAATGTTTCTGGATTATTTAAATGACAGTAAATGGGATAAATGAAGCCCTTACATTGTTTGCAGTTCAACTGTTCTTTGAAGCAATGTCCTATAGCAGCACAGTACCCTCACTTTGATCTAACTTGCTCAGCCCAGTAATTATATGACTGAGATGAATTCTACACCTGATGAATTCTAATTCTTCATGTGTGGCCATATTCTTTGAAGAGGAAAAACACCCACCTATATTAGAAAATAAAACAGCGAGCAAGTTCAAACTGTGAATCAATGGTAATTCTTTTGTCAAAACAATAAACTGGGAAGAGGGCCCACGTTTCATCAAGTTACAGCTATTGTTTCTCAGAACTTCTTTTCTGACAATGAATTAATATTCATTTTAAGGAAGTGAGAGAGAGAGAGAGAGAGAGAGAGTGTGTGTGTGTGTGTGTGTGTGTGTGTGTGTGTGTTTGTGTGCATAGACTGCACTAACCTGGGACTTTGGTAACTGCTAATTCACTGCCCCAATGAGAAAATAACCTGTAGATCCCAGTAAGAACAAGTGAGAGATAATCAGACATGAAAAGGAGCTCATTAAGCATCATTTCTTAAAGAAAACTGTTCACTATTTTGCATGAGTCTGCTTAAAATGTTAAAAGTACAGTCTTAACTCATGAATCTCCTAATCTTCAAAAATATTGCTGCTGTTTATTTCACTTGTCTTTTAGATGCAATGCAGGACAGCTTTAAACCAAAGCAATTCCATAAACTACTTTTTTTTTTAAGAATAGGAAAAATTTATTGAGAGAAAGAAAGCTTCTATCTAAGAGAGACAGAAAGGGCACCAGAAAGTGGGTTGCCTCATAAACTACTTTTAATACATGATGCCACTGGTCTTTGAACCAACCCCAACACATACATTTCTTTACTGTACCTCCCTTACTATTACTATTTTATATCCACTGGTTAGATTTCTAGAGGATGACATGCCTCCTTGTTCATGATCACCTCTCTGCATGTGTCATGTCTCTATGCCCTCACAAATTTAAGGAAAGCTTTTTTCTTTGACCAGTGGATTTTCTTCACTAGCCTCAAATCTCAGCTCAAAACTCTTTCGAGAGCTAAGTTGTATTTACTGCTCTATTATTTTGTGTCTTATTAGCCATCATATCCATGGTTTGCCTTCTTGTGTACTTTGGGTTCTTTGGCTTTTAACTGTTATTATATCCTTTTTAGTCCCTTAGCAAATATTGTAAATTCCATTTTGTGTGTTCTAGTGTCTTTTGATGCAATATATTATAGTGGCTTAGAGCTGAAGCTGTGGCGTCAGAGACTGAATTTAATTCCTTGCTCTGTTCTCTACACAATATAAGTCTTTGGTAATTAAGCCTACTTAATCCTTCTGAGCCTCAGTTTTCTCCATTGTATAATGGGGATAATAGCTTTAACTCAGCAGTTGTAATGAGGTTCAAATGACATAATGTCTGTGGAGTCTAACTCAGAATGTGATGAAAAATAAAAGCTTAATAAACAAAAGTATGATATTATGATACAGTAAGAAAAGCATTTGATTTTTGCCCCCAGGTTCCTTGCATAGCACTTTAAGAACCCTCAGAATTTTCAAAGTGTTTTGTTTTTTTTGGTATACTTTACGAGATGACTGAGGGCTGGGAGCTCCTTGGAAGGGAGGCTTGTTGCTAGGGGAACTACCCAGAAGCTTAAAATTGGGACTTTGAGACCCACCCCCATCTCTGGGCAAGAGAGGCTGAAGATTGCCTTCATCATCAATGGCCAATGTTTTAATCAATCAGTTCTATATGATGAAGCCAGAACCCCTACAAAGAACAGGATTTGAAGAGCTGAATATATGGAGATTCAGATGGTAACTTGCCCAGAGATGGCCCTGGAGCTTCTCATCCCTTCCTGAGCAGCCGTCCCATCTGGCTAGTCATCATTATTTTTGTAACGTCCTTTATAGTGAGTTGATAAATGCATTTCCCTGAGTTCTGGGAGCCACACAAACAAATGAACCCAACCTGAAGGAGGGATCTTGGGAACCCTGATTCATAGCCAGTGGGCCAGAAACAGATTACAATATTGTCAGAATTGAGTTACAGTACAGGACATCTCATTGGTGCTCACTAGAAAATTGTTTTGTTGGTGCTATAGTTTTTCCCATAAAGGTTCATGTAATGGAAAGTTGATCCTTAATGGGGCAGTACTAAGAGGTGATGAAACCTTTAAGTGATGAAGCTAAGTACATGATAACTATTATTGGGATACTGTTCTCAGAAGAGGTCAGTGTAGTTCTCCTAAAACCTCAGTTAGCTCTTGTGTGAGGGTTATTATAAAAAGAACAAAAGGCCGGTACTTCCCTGCTTTCTGTCTTCCTGTTTTGACACATGACCTCCTGTTGTACACACTCCTAATATGACATCATCACCCTGAGGTTCCAAACAAAGGACAAATGAGACCAGTTGATCCTGGACTTTCATCCTCCAAAACTGTGAGTCGAATAAGCCTTTTCTCTTTATATATTACTCAGCTTCAGGAATTTTGTTACAGACACGGAAAATGGACTACCAGTTTGTAGGGAGAAAACTGTCACACATCTAATGTGAAATGTATTCTGTGATGAGTAAGAATATGACAACACTTTGGTTTGACAATCTTTAATAGCATCTATTATTTGATTAATCTTCTGAGTCTCTTATAGGACTGAGATGAGTCTTAACATATAGCAGAATAGAGGAGGAGAAAGAAACATTTGTTGAGTTGGTTACTCAATAGACAGCATTGTCTCAGTGCTAATTCATTCTGCTCCCTTATTTACTAACAGTATAAGGTTGGGTAAAGCCGGGGATGTAGCTCAGTGGTGCTGCACCTGCCTGGTAAGCACAAGGTCCTAAGTTTGATTCCACGTACCAAAATAATAATAATAATAATAATAATAATAATAATAATAATAATAATAATAAGATTGGGCAGGTTATCCCTTCCGTTTGATTCCACGTACCAAAATAATAATAATAATAATAATAATAATAATAAATATAATAATAATAATAAGATTGGGCAGGTTATCTCCCTTCCGTACCTTGATTTTCTCATCTGTAAAATATATATAATAAATATAAAGTTAATACAAAAATTAAATAAAACCATGCAGAGAGCTTAAAACTGTTTTCGACACACAGAAACTGCTTAATAATGCCAACTACTATTATTCTGATTATAAAATCCTTATAACAGCCTTGCGAGAGATATATTTTTATTTTACAGATGAGAAAAATTAGACTATAAAATTTTAAGTAACTTGAATAATGTTACCCGCCCAGAAATTGAGTCAAATGGAATTAACTGAAAATCCAAGATCTTAACAAAATGTATCCACTGGAAGAAACTTCATTTTCATACTGGGGGAGGTATCCAGGTAAATACTATCATGACAGCTAAGTCATTTGGGAACTGCACATTATAGGCAAGGCTGAGTGAGGCAGGCCAGGAGGACTGGTAGAAAATCAGGTTCAGTGAGAGGCAGGAGAGGCCTTTGGACTTAGACACTGCAGTGGAACATGGGCTAAACTATGAAGACCATGGGTAGCATCAAAGGATTTTCAAGAATGGGGGAGTCATTATCGGCATGTGTTCTAGAAAAATAACTCCTGTGTCTACTGTAAACAAATATCTCTCAGTGCACTAGAGATAAGATAGTTTAGCTCAGAAGACCAGAGAAGTCTTGACACTCAGCACAAGAGAGTAACAGCTGGATTTGAGCTAAGGTGATGGCAGTAGAAATGGAGTTGATGGGAAGAATTTGGGAATGAGAAGCCTAAAAAGGTTTAAGACGAATTGTATGTGGGGAGTAAAAGGGGGGTGGGGGGAGAAAGAGAGGGAGAAAGAGAAATTAGGGCCAAATCCAGATTTTCTGGATCAGACTGGACAGATGATGGAATCATTTGCCAAGGAAATAAGTGTACATGGTAGGGAGATGGATCATGGGTTCTAGTTTGGATATGCTCATGCTGGATAGGAGACATCTGTGTTGTACATAAGTGCAGATGTCCCTTGTTAGTGAGGTATGGAGGCTTAGAGGTTGGGGAGAGCATATAAGCCTTAGCTGATGGTATGAATATGGTTATGAATGTCCCAGTAGAGAGAAAGTAGTAAAAGAAGAAAAAGGAGGTGGCTAAATTCTGGAGAACATCAATATTTAAAAGGTAAGGAGGAAGACAGAAGAAAAGTAGAAGAGATGAGTAGAAAACATTATGAAGGAAAGTAGAAAAATTCAAGGACAGGGTGAGCAACCTCAACAAATGCTCTGACTAGGCAGAGTTGTATCCATGACATGTGGCATTTGGTGATAATTGGGCCAATGCCAAGTTGCGGTGTGTTGAGCCTAATTAAAGTAGGATCTTAACTATTTTAATAACTACAGATATTTCAAAGTCTCAAGATTGGTTATACTAGTGTTAAATTAAGGTCACATTTGGGAATTGCATTTGACCAGATAGTTTTATGCCGAATAAGAAAGATCTAATGAAGCTTGATCTTTGGGTGTCTATCATCATGTATTATCAAGCCTATCATTTTCTCCACCAAAGAAAATGGGGGAGTAGGAGAGAGAGAACAGTTCAACAATCTTTGGTCATCAATTCAGACCATTCTCCATTTTCTGTGTTCACACATCATTTCACTTTTTACTTTTGCTTCTCATCTTATTTCTAAATTTTCAGTATCATTTAGTAACATTCTTTTTTCCTCCTCCATACCTGGCATCACAGGTGCCTTTTTCTTTCTCTTTATTACATTGGGCAATAGAAAGACATCTTTTCTCTCTCCCATTGACCTTTACCTATTCATAGCAAATTCATTGCTTTATGAAAAAAGCCAACACAGTTATACGCAGATGTAATTTATCTTTACAAGCAGCTGCTCTGTGTGTGTGTGTGCAACTTTGTGAGTGCTCTTCTCTCCCATTGTTTGACTTCTTTTAACTCCACTTAGATCTCTCTAATCACAGTTTGGAATTCACCTGAATTTCCCTGCTGTGAAAGCTAAAAAAGCTGACATCAAGTTTCTAAAACCACAGCACTGAAAAGGAAATAGCACATCTTTATTGATGGAACACATTAAACGATGTGAATGTGAGGTTTTTATTAAGATGCTGCATACGAATAACCTCTAGGTGCTCGAGAGCGACATTGTCCCACATGTTGGACATCTCCTACATAATTAAAGAAAAGCTTTGAAAAAGAATAAAAGTGTTTGATTTTTCACACTGAAACATTATTCTTGGAAATCCGAGCCCATAGCTTGCTATTCCTAGTGCAAAGCATGAAATTTGTTCACACAAATCTTTTCATGAGACTGAGGGAGACTTCAGCATTCCAGCCACATTCTGCCGTGGGGAAGAAAGTCTAATTTCTTATGACTTCTTATGTGTCCATTCACAAGGTTAGTTTTTCCCCCCCTTAAAAAAGTTACTATAGCAACAACCATCACAGAGCTCTTACTTGAGTACTTATAAATGCTGCTTGTTAAACAGCAGATCCCTGTGCCCCATGCAATCCCAGAGAGAGAGAGAGAGAGAGAGAAACACCGGTCAGTCAGTTAAGAAAGATTAACAAAATGGTGACAATAAGTGATTTTTAAAAATGGCAACGGAAGTGTTCATGGATGTTTGCATTACATAGGAGCCTCTATACATATCATCATAGCTGTTTCTCTACAATAAACAGTCACACGATGATGGGATTTGACAGGGCCTAGAAAGAGCACTAAAGAGAAAATGGAACTCAGACCTTTCCAAAAGAGAGCCTGAAAGTCTGGTTTCTTCTCAGACCTTAGTAGCTATGCTGTGTGATTCGAAGTATGACCAGAGGCAGTGTCCATCTTGTCTTGGTGCTGGCAGGCTACGGCACTGGAATGGAGGCCATTTCAACCCAACAGCCTGTACCTCCCTCTATGTCCCTGGAGGCAGCTGGGGAGCCAGAGCCTTTTTGTGTGTTTAATGTTACCAGGATCATTTGTGGTGCAATCATTACTATTTGTGAAGCGCTAATGGGATTTAGGAAGCCATCACAGAACCGAAGGGAGACTGTTCTTACCTACTTCCCTTTCCTCTGACCCTACTTCCTAGGTGGCATGGAGCCTCTCTGACTTTCCACTTTTGCCCCAACTTCACCCTCCATCATCATGTGTCTAATATCTATGCATTAGCCAGCCCCTCCTTCCATAAGTTTATTAGTTTCAAAGAATGATTGACAATACATTTCCAAAGCTTGACTGGATCATCACTTTATGTGGCAGAAGGAACATACTTGGTCTAATGGAAAGCACTCTCTGGAAGAAATAGAGAAAGAGAGGTAAGAGAGAGAGAGTGTTCAAGCCAGTGGGTCAACTGCTGAGAAGAAATGCTGTGATTTCCCCCTGTGGTTTTGTCGGTGAAGCAAAAGATCTGTCCTCTACACTTTGAGCCTACTCTGTATTTCAGCCATGGGAAATCATAGAGAAATGGGCAAAAAAGCAGGAAATATGGCCTCATCTTTTATGAACAATCTGAGTTGTTTGCATTTTGCAGTGCAAAAACAAGCATATGTTTTCTAGAAGGCAAATGAGGAGGAAGAGGAAGAAAACAGAACACAACAGAAAAGACTTTAAAAGAAAAAAACACTTTGTAGTTTTGCTTTTTCTCAGTAAGAAGTAAGGAATGCTCACATTTAATTGTGCTCTTTGAAAGTAAACATATTGTGCCAAAATTTATATGAGGTGAATTTCACTGCTTCACAATATTTTATTTCAGACCACTGTTAACTTTGAATCTGTAGTTTTCAAATTCCTTCCTTGAATATCTATGCCCTTAGGCAGACATATTAATTCATTTTACAATGAGAATCTCATTATAACAAGTAAAAGTCCTAAGCCTCCATAAAATGGTTTAGCCACTCAGTTTAACTTTTATTTTAGCCTACCACAAGCTTTCCTGAAGTGGGTTTGCTGCCAAGCTGTAATACTATTTTAGACTGAGTCACCCAGGCACACCAAACAGGTTTTACTGTGCTCCTCATGTTTCCCTGTGCCCATTGTTAGAATAAAGAGAATGTGTTCTTCTACAAGTTTGCATTTAAAATGGTTAGAAAAAATTTGAAACCTGGGGCCTGAAGTCCATGGTGTTTGGTCCCAGGAAGGGAAGACTTCTTTTTTCTCATCTCAGTGGCTCCCTAAGAGAGATATAGTGCTATCCATTTTTAAGCTCTATGAAGGCTTTAAATCATGCAGACATAGTCATATAACTACAAAATGCTTCACTTATTCACAGGGAAAGTGTATTCAGAGTCATTCATTAGTGTGCAATTAAAATCACCTCCTGAAATAATTTAAAATAAAAATAAAATATTTGATGGAGTCTTGTTCTTGGAAATTGGTAGACCATCTCTGGGGTTGTAGAATTTTTAAAAACCATAAGGAAATCATGCCTTCTGAGGGGAAATCCAGACCATTCCTTGATTTCTCAGACTTTGCCACAGAGCAAGAAATTCCAGATTCTTGGTGAGAACTCAGAGTAGAGGTACTAGATTTTTCATTCCTGTCATCATTTGATCCTAACCTGATTAACTCCAGTTTTTACTCCTTCTTCCTTCCCAACTCAGAGCCTCAGTTTCAAATGACTGCAAACCAACCCCAAGTTTGTCTGCTTTTGCAAGTCCAACTCTCAGTGTTCTGGCTTAGATAGCTTAAGATCTCATACCCCCCAAAACAACAGCAACAACAACAACAACAACAACAACAACAACAATACCTCACAACTGTCTATATCCTTACTGATTTCTATTGTTGGCTGTGTTGGTGGTAAAGCCTGAAATATTTTTTGAAATAAGTCGTACCTAAAGGTTCTCCAAACAGAGAGGCTCCCACTAGGAACGCGAGTGTGTACACTGAGAAGTACTGACTGTACATTTCCTTTCTGGGCTCTCCTAAGGAAGGTTTGAGGGTCCTAGTTGGGTGTCCTTGTCAGCAGAAGGAGTTGAGATCTCATCTATCGGCTACCATGGCACGGACTGAATAGACCTGGAATGTGAAACAGGGCCAAGAACTCTGATCTCAACAGGCAAAGAAGTAAACAGGAAATGGGGACAGTGAAAGGAGAAGAGGTGAGCTTGCTGGGGTAAAAAAAAAGAAGGGATCAGGATCCTTAGTGAAGCAATGACGGCAAATGTGGAACATTATTGAAAATTCGGGTAATTGATGAGATTCTGCATTAGGGAATCCAGAAGCAGGAGGGGACGTGCAGGTTCACAGGGTGGCAAGACCACAGCAGGGAATTTCAAGCAAAGAAGACATGACAAGTTAGGGGAGGTACATATTATATGTTTGGTGGTATAAAACAGACTTTTTTGACCTTGCTCTCTCTCTCTCTCTCTCTCTCTCTCTAAGTAAACTTGGCTCAGAAATTAAATGAAGCAGGCATGTATCATCTGCTACTTCCTGCAGGGTCTGGTCAGTACAAGCATTCAGCAAACACTGAGTACCTATATGTTGTTAGCCTTTGTCCTACCCTGATGAGATTGCATGGAAATCCAGACATTGTAGTCTCCAACTTCAAGGAATCACTGGCATCTAGTGTGACAGGCTGACAATGGATAAGCCAATATAAAATGTCAGGAAGCGATAAATTCTGGGAAAAAAAATGTATGTTTATGTGTAACAGGATGATTGGGAAAGACTGCTTGGGAGGCTGTGATGTCAGAAGAGATGCCTGATTGAGAAAAGGGTGACTAGCAGCAGACCAAGTCCCAAGATATCCAGGCATTGAGGGATGCAATAAACCAAGTGTTCTGATTCTGAGTTTTAGTGTCCATTCAGGTAGCATTTCAGAGGGCCCTGTAGAAACTGTCTTTGATGAGCTCAAGAGCTACCTCAGCACAGCCATGTGAACGAGATCTTGTACTGAAAGAATCTCCTAACATCTGGTCAGCTTTCTTTCTCATCCTAACGTGTCTGGGGCCAGGAAGCTGTACATGTAGTGGGATTTGAACTCAGCCATGCAGACAGCAGAGAAGCACTCAGTTCCTATAAATAGTGTGGGATTTCTTAGGTGGAGACAGGGCAGTGCTTTGTCTCGTTTTCCCGTGCTGAAGTTCTACATTTTAAAAATTCTTAGACTGTAATTATACATTAAGTTTTGTACCTACGTCTTCTCAGCAGGGTGGGGTGTCCAGGAGGGAACTCAAGCTACTCTATGTTTCACCCTTTGTGATGAAAAACCAGGGTGACAGCGGTACCACTCAGATATTCTCTTCCACCTACAGAAAGACCACACTGTGACCCCAAAGGCTCTGACTTATTCAGTGTCCCAGAACTGCAGCAAGACCCAAACAGAGTCAGCCTGTAGCACAATGTACCTTTCCTGTGTTCTACACGGGTTTGACAACATGGCAAGTAGGAGGTCCTGGCTTGAGTCTGTAACTTAGAGGCAGGTTTTGTGCTCAGCTGCTAAGCTTTCTGGTGTGCAGCCATGGGGACAGACGGAGCTGAACTCTCAGGATCTCTGCAGGATTGGGAGGAGGAACGCAGAAAAATGAAACAGTGTTTTCACTGAGCACATGATTCCTTTAGCTTGTATGGGTTCCTCTCAGTGCAGTAAGGTGGGTTATACCTACATATGGCAAAGAAAACGAAGATTTCACTTTTTAATTTATGAAGTGAATCAATAGAGGGCATAGCAAATGCCTATTCAGTGTAAGGTGTTATAGAAACCAATAAGAGCAATACAGAGAAATAAAATACAGAAGACATTAAAAAGAGCTAATTATTATTTTTTAAAAAGCAAAAGCAAGCAGTTCATAAGTATTGATAAAAAAGTGAACTGAGTTGACAGCAATTAATCCAGGCCCGAGTTTCACTGAAAATAAGACCTAATAGCCTGAAAACTAGAGATCAAAAATGCCAGCCCAATCACTTTATCCTTGCCTTACCTACATTGTAGCATAATCACTGAACAAAACCATAGTGAGAGGTAAACTTTTGAATGACACTGGCCATCACCATCGTAATGAGGTAATGACCAGTTAGGCTCAAGGTTAGGATTAGGTCTATTTTGGGGAAAACACAGTATGAATTGGATTTATTCCACAAACTCAATTTCTCAATTTGTGTGTGTGTCTGTGTGTGTGTGTGTGTGTGTGTGTGTGTGTGTATGTGTGTACGCACTCGGTTGTGTTGGGGTTGTTAAGTAGGAACAATTTATGATTGAATTTAGATAAGCAGAAATGTAAGAGGAGGGCATTCCAAAGAGGAGTGAATCTGGAGCAAATGAGGGGAGGAGAGAAATTAACCAATATGAAATTCAATATAACTATATCACAAGCCTAGCCCTGCAAATCTGTGTGTCAGATACTAGCCTTCATAGTCCTTTCACACTGCAGAAGCAAGTCAGCAAGCTCTGTGCTGAAAAGTTGTGCAGCACTCTACCAAGAACAAAATGTGCAAAGATTAGAAAGATCTTAGATCTTAAACAAAGTCTCTGTAAATAGGGGAGAGTGGAGGGGCTGAAGGGAGGGCAGGGGTGTGGGGAAAAATGAGAACCAAGACATATCATGTAAAAGTACAAGATCCCAATGATGAATGCAACTGTACTGTATACCTACAATGTACCAATAAACTCAATGAGAAAAAAAAGAAAGATCTTAGAATAAAGGAGGCCTGTAATCTGCTGAGAGCCTAATACTTAAAAATTATACATAGCCAACAATGAATGAATTCTGCAATCAAGGAACAATAGAAGTTATAATAAGTCTGGAGAGAACCTAAAAAAATAATTTGGTCTAGGAAGCTGCCTTTTATCAGGATAACTTCAGACTATTCCAGAGAGACTTCTATTTTCTTCTTAAATATATACAGACAAAAGACTTCCATAGCTGCTCTCCTTACAGTAAGAAATAATTTGATAGCTAAGTGTCTGTCATTCAGTGTAATTCAACTGGCATCTGCTGAGGCTACAATAGTTAAGACTTATGTATGATTTTTGTATTTAGGAAGGTCATCATCTAGTAGATGCAACGCAACTACAAATAAAGTCAATGAAAAAAATAAAGTCAGTGAGTGATAAGGGCTCTAGGAGAACATGCTAAGCTTCTTGATGCACAGATTTTTTTCATCTTTAAACTCCAACTTCCAGATACTAGGATAATGCCCAGCAGATAGTAAGTCTCTTAAGTGTTTTCTGAACTGAGAAAGACATATAAAAGACGAAAGGAAAATATGGACAGGTGCACTCGCAATTCTAGGTCCAATTTAAGTCTTAAGGGTGAGCAGCAACAGAATGAATTATGAAGTGATTCAGGAGAATATCCAGCCTCTTGCTTGTTCTTTAGGGAGTATGAGTATGTTTGATGAACACTCTTGTCATAATATTTCTATGAAATCAAATATAGCAAAAAAGGTTATTTAGATTTGCTTCTCCAAGCTAAAAACAATCTTCTGTAGTTTTTCCTTTCAGTATCTTTTCCTCCCTGCTTCATTCTAAGCTTTTGCCTTTTCTCTAACTCTCCCATAGTTTCTCCATATTAAAAGTTACAGTAGCTTTGTACTATAACTTCAAGTCAGGGTTTGTGATGCCCCCTAACTTACCTTTGCTGCCCAGAATTGCCTTTGATATTCTAGAACTTTTCTGGTTCCAATACATTTTAGGACTGTTTCCTCTAATTCTGTGAGATAGGGTGTAGGAATTTTTATTGAGATTGCATTAAATCCGTGTAACAGTTTTGGAAGTATAACCATTTTCATTATATTGGTTCTTCCTACCTGAGAAAAAAAGGATAGCTTTCCATTTTCTGATATCCTCTTTTATCTCTTTTTTCAGAGTACTATAATTTTTAAAGTAGTGGTCTTTTACTTCTCTCATTAGATTGATTCCTAGACATTTGGGGGGGGTAATGCTATTGTGAAAGGTGTTGTTTCCCTAATTTTTCTCTCAGTGAGTTTGTTATTCATGTACAGGAAGGCTATTGATTTTGAATGTTGACTTTCTATCCATCTATGCTACTGAATTTGGTTATTAAGTCTAGACATCTTGGTGAAGTTTTTGGAGTCTTCTATGTAGAGTATCCTGTCATCTTCAAACAATAACTTTTTAATTTCTTCCTCTCTTATCCTTATTCCTTTTATTTCTTTCTCTTGTCTAATTGCAGTAGGTAATGTTTCAGAACTATATTGAACAAAAGTGGTGACAATGGACATCCTTGAAATTATACTACTGAGTTATTACGATAAAAAAAACCAGCATGGAACTGGTAAAAACAAAACAAAACAAAAAACAGACCTGAGGACCAGTTGAACAGATTACAAGATGCAGAAACAACTCCAGACATACTGGGCCATCTTATCTTTGACAAAAGAACTAAATACTTTCACTGGAACAAAGACAGCCTCTTTAATAAATGATGCTGGAAAAACTGAGTTTAAACTCGTCAATCAAAACTAGAATCATATCTTTCAGTATGCACTAAACTAAAATTAAAATGAATCAAAGATCTAAATATTAAAACAGAAACACTAAATCTGCTGGAAGATAGAACAGGTAGAACTTTTGAAGACATTGGCATAGGCAAAGACTTGACGAACAAAACTTCAGTCACAGAGGAACTATCACAAAGAATCAACAACTGGGATCTCATCTTATTGAAAAGCTTTTGCACAGCAAGAAAAACCATCAACAGAGCGAAGAGATGATACACAGTGTGGGAAAGAGTTGTAGTGTAGACAAAGGACTACTATGTAGAATATATGTATATATATATAGATATAGATATAGATATATATAATATCACAGCACATCCCAAAATTTAAAGACCCAATCCAAAAATGAGCATCTGTAATGAATAGACACTTCCCAGATGAAGAAGTAGAAACAGCAAATAAATATATAAAAACTATTCAATATCACTGGTCATTCGAGAGATGCAAATAAACAGTGCTGAGATTTCATCTCACTCCAGAAAGAATGGCTGCTCTCAAGAAATCAACCAATAACAAATGCTGGTGGGGTTGTGGGGAGAAAGGAGTCCTTCTTCATTGTAGGTGGGAGAGTAGATGGGTGCAACTACTGTGGAAATCAGTGTGGACATTCCTCAAAAAGACAAACCAGAGCAGGGGATATAGCTCCTTGGTTCCACTGCCCCATATTTGCTCACTACTGCCTATAACAGTGCCTGCTGAGCAGTAAATGCTCGATATATATATATTTGTTAAGAGTCATGTTCCAAGATATGAGGATCCAACACCTCAGCAGAGCCACACTGGCTGGCATGATTGTCCAAGGTTCACCACAGATCTAAGGGATCAGGAGTAATCTGTGTGCACCTGCCTTGTCAGGAAGTTGACAGAAAAAATGCATGGTCAATTTGTCTCTCTAAGGGCTCCAGTAGAGGACCTCTCTACATGCTAAGGAGTGAAACTAGAAGCTCGGATCCTGATACATTGCTTTGTGGAGGTGCTTGACTCCTCTATTCTCCTCTTCAATAAGCCTTTCTTCTATTCCCTTAAGTATTTTGTTTCTACACTGCATCTAATTGCTTTTGGATAATTATATCATTAACTCTTTGTAAAGAATAATAAAAAATAAATCACATTTGTGGAGGGCTGTGGAGCAAGATGCCCCTGTGAGCAATTTTCAGCTCTTCCCTTCTTCTTTCTCTTTGTCCTCATTCCCCTCCTCTCTCTAACTTGCTGAATTAGAATTTCAGACCAAGAATGAATATATTTAAAGTGTCCCTGGGTGATGATGATCAGTGAGGTTTGCAAACCACTGATCTAGAGGATCAGGATCCCTAGAGATTAAAGGAAAATGGGAAAACAAAAAAAACAAATTGCAAAGAACCTCATGTTTACTTAGTTCTTGCTTCCAAATTGAGAGAGGGAGTAATACCTTGTTCTCTGCAGTAATTCTTAGGAAAATGCTCGTTTTTTGAATCTATAGTATGTGAAAATGGTGCAAAGCCCCCCACCCCAGGTGACAGGCAGATTCATAACTAATGAGTAAGTACTAATTTGAAGGCAGCCGAAATTGGAAGGAACGAAGGATAGTTTGGAAGTTAATACAGATTTTAGGCAGATTTCTGTAAGAACAGAGAGTAAGAAAGGTTCTTGGCTTTCTGTTTTGAATCAGCCCCTGTGGAACTCATAGCACTCTATGACAGTTTTGGACAGAACCAAAATCCTCTCTTCTTCCCCAGGACAGGTTTACTTTCCAGCAGACTCCCAGATCATGACAATTCTCTCCATTTAAAGTAGAAGAGAGCTTCAGTGATCTCAGATTTTAGTCAGAAATAAGCAATTTGCAAGGCATCAGAAATATTCATTACAGTGTGTTTCCATCAATATATAGGAGATATCCAGTACTTGTTCAATTATAAATTGAACTGTTTAGGAAAAACATTAAGCAGCTCTCTTTCATAATGGGAAGAGTCAGAGTTGTCCAGTTTATGATATTAGCTGTGACAAATACTATTTAACAGTCATATACTTCAGTGCAGGGTACATAAATCCTCAATAAAAATGTTTCAAAGAATTATCATATGTGTTTGCCTTCAATTTTAAATTTCAGTTTCTCAAGCTCTTCCTTGTGAATCACAATGAACGTGGATTAGCATTAACACATAACTGTTTTGCTTAATGGTTTAACACCCTGGTGGCTTTCACTTCACCATGGGCGTTCTTTTTGGAAATCTAAAGAACAGGGGAGAGGGCTGTAAAGGAAGAGATGGGAAATCAAGGCACCTTTAAGTTTGTGCCCACTCCATAGTTCTGTCTGATTTAGTCTAACCTGTGTATGTAAATTGCTCCCCCAGGGACACAGTAAAGATACAGCCATACTTTGGCCTCCTGACTTGCAGATAATCTCTATGAATTTCTAAGGCATGATTCCCTAATGAAGGGAATGTGTTTTTCCCAAGATAGTGTTCAAAACATTTTTGCTCTCTTCTTGAGTTGCAGAAAGTCCTTAAGTCTGATTAAGTGCCTTAGTATGTATGGGTTCTGTGGGAAGGGAGGGAAAGAAAACCAGACAAAGGAAGGAGTTGCATAAGTAATGGAAGTAGCACAAATGCAAATGTTTTAGGATGATGTGTGGGTATAAGTTGCTTATCTGCTTTCCAGAGAAAATATAAGCCATTCAGTCATAAGAAATTCTATCTCCAAGGCCGCAGTAAACTATCACACCTGTAGACTTTAGTTTCTCACAGAGGATCCTATAAAATTTAAGGCAGCAAATCAGAATTCTGTGTGGTTTAGAGGGAATGTAACCACAGATTCCAGCCAGGAGGGAAAAGATCAATTATCCCATTCTTTACATGCCCAGTCTCGTACTCAGAAAAGCCCCATGTAAGTGAAATGTGAGCCACAGTCATGGCCAGGACAGAGGAAACATAAGCTGTAAACCTCCATCATGGATAGTGAATATCCTTTATGGCACTAGTGCTGGAACAGCAGGTCTAATGCCCACTTGCCTGATGGGAGTGATGAGCAAGGATTTCTAAATGAGGTCATTCCAATTCAGGGACCTGAGATGACCCATAGGCTGGCTGACTCTACCCACTCAAAAGCATTCCATGCTGAGGGTCTGTGCTGCTTCTCATGGTCCCCTTTTGTACAAGACAGTCAAGGAAGATTTAAGGACCATGTTGGTGAGGTTCCCATCTTTGTCTCTCTTACTACCTCCTGATCCCACTGTTGGTAGTAATTCCTTTCTCAATTCCCACCCCTCACACCACTGAATGCAGTTTTAGCAGGCTCTAAGGCAGCTTCCTGGAGAAAGAAACCATGAGTTCTCTTGAAGATGTCAGAATTTACTTCAATGAGATGTGCTTGAGAAACTCTGAAAGTGTTTTTTCTCGATAATCACGTCTGCCTGTCTCTGCACATGACTGAACTTGTTCAGGTCAGAGGGCTCGTTTGGTTGTTCCTGGCATCCTCAACACCTCACACAATATCTGGTACCTCGTAAAAGCTCAATAATGCTTGTTTTGTAAAGAGGCTGGCAGTTTAACCTTTTTTCTACACATATTTAATAGTGCAAGTGTATTTGGTTTTGTGGTCACATGCAGTGTCCCAAACTATACTAAGAGGATTCAGTCTTGTAGAGTGAAGATTAAATTCAGATATGGTGACATTTTTAGAACTTTTTCTGTGGTAAGTTTTGCAAGGTTTACTTGGGGTTCTTGCTGGAATCAAATAAGAGAAGTTGCAGCTACTGCAGCCTTTCAAAAAAGAGGCTTATCTAAGATGAGGAATAGTGTGCAAAGATAAGGGGAAAAGGCAGATGACACAGGCTCCACTGGCAGGGATTAGCACTCTTCAAAGATGCCATGATTTAGAAGTGACTGTCAAAATTATGATTTCCTCCCTATCCCCTTGAGGCTCTGCTTTTTCCACTGCTCCAGAAGGCATTCACCCTCCATCCTTTCCTTTCATACATGCATTCCTCTGTGTTGGGTACAGTGCTAGGACCGAAAGCCAACATCAGTAGGACCCATTCTGTCCTTAACTTTCACACCCAGGTTGGGAGGAGTGGGGGGTGAGCCATTAATTATGTACGCTCTACAGTGGGGTATGGTAAAGGAGTCATCTAAGAAGAGGAATAGAATGAAAGCCCTGTCCTATCATAGCTTTTAGTAAGTCAAGTTTCCTCATTCATAAAGTGTCAATCATACCATCTACTTTACCTAAAAAATAGTTGGGTAGTTTTAAATATTTACTGAGCTAATCCATGGGAAAGCATGCTCAAAAATATAAAATTTATTAGACTTTAGGTCTCCTTTTCCTTCTCCTAATCATCATGATCATAATCATTATGGTTGTGTCTATTTAAGTTCAAAGATGTGTGTGAATGTGTGTACGTACACATGTGCTTGTGTGTATAAGACAGAAAAATAGATTTGCATATTAAATTTAGCAAAAAGGGCACAAAAGGGAGGGAAGAAGAGTCACAGATCACAGAAATATTAAGAGGTCAGACCTGGAATCAAATTCTAAACCTTGCAGATTTGGTTTAAAAAGCTGCTTATTTATTAAGTTTAAATGCAGCTTTGTGAAGATTTTCAATTCTGGGCTTATTCTTCTTTTTTTTTTTTTTTTTTGTAAGAATGAATAGTAGCTACACGAATGAGTAAATCGACACCTATCCCCTGAATTGGGACATTTTGCCTTGTTTTATTATTTTATTAATGCCTCTTGATAATGCATTATCTTTCTGTAGTCACTAAGCCACCACTTATGAAGAAATGACATTGCTGCCTTTCCCTAAGGGGGTTAATGAGTTGCCCTGAAAAGTTCGCTGTTTGTACATATTCCTAGAGGTAGAGGCAGGGAAACAACTAAAAAGAGAGGAGAGAGGCTCCAGACAGAGACTGTTCATGGTCATTACAGCAGAAGCACCCCGAAAGGGTGACCTTTAAGCTGTGAAGCCCTTAAGTCACAATGTTCAAGGACAGCGCAAAAATATCTCTATCTATTCCAAATCTCAATCTCCTGGGAGTTAGGGGAAGATTCCAAAGGGGCAAGAGGTGGCATCTCTAATTCAATGTTGGCTGCTGCTGGAGGAAGGCTCTGACCCCAAGTAGATCAATGTCAATTTTAAAAAAGATTACTGTGAACCCATCCTCTCCAGAGTCAGGGCTGCTGGTGCGGAGGGGAGAGGTAGGGTCAGCATTGTGTGCGCTGTTTGGCACACTTACTTTGAAATCCATCAATACTACATGCCCATACTCGGTGCCATGAACAGTTTGTGTTATTCATGACTCCAGTAGCCCTTTACATCTCACTCATGGTGAAGTAGAAGGCAATGCGTAGAGGTCCTCCCCCAAGAGAAATATAAAATGAGGCCCTCCATGGTCTCTTCCTCTCTCTGCCTGTAAGAATCTAGAATGGCTTTTTCTTTTTTCTTTTTGTAATATCTTAGACCCATAAATAATATAAGTTGGGCTTTAAGGCTGAAGAAGAGAATAAAGATCAAACCATTCCTTACAAGATACCTACTAGCTGGGAAGCAAAGGGCACAGGCTCTAACTGTAACCACCCTGGGGGCAGATTTAGAGTGGGAAAGAGGCCCACAGTGGTTCCTGGCCGCCTGAGAGTTCGAATTCACACACAGAGCAGGAGTTCAGACTTCAGGTGTCACCTTTCATGGAAAAAAGCGGTTGTTCTGAAAGTAATACAGTACTTCTGTTGACATGTTGACTCATGAGCCATAGCTGTGCAAAAAGTATTTATAAGGTGCAAGAAATTACCCTGGGAGATCTGAGAGATACAGGATGTTAACCCTGGGCTCCTAGATCTTAGAGTCTAGTTGCAAAGATAACTATAAAGAAACAGAAACATTGGACTGGGAATGTAGCTCAATGGCACAGAGCCTGCATGGCAAGCACAAGGCCCTGAGTTCGATTCCCAGTACCAAAAAAAGGAAAGAAAAAAAAAACAGACATAAAGTTTCATGATTGAAAATCACAGCAGCTAAAGAAAGAGTAGAAAAAACAAGTATAGTTGGCCTTCCATATCTGAGGATTCTGCAGGTGTGAATACAACCAATCTCATTGATTCCGATTCAATTTGAAATTGAAACCAATTTCAAAAATATTTGAAAAAAACTGTATCTGTACTGAACACATACACATTTGTCATTTTCTCTAAACAATACAACAATTAATTACATGCTATTTATATTATATTAGATATTATAAGTAATCTAGAGATTATTAAATTATACAGGAGGATGTGCATACATTATGTGATAATACTGTGCCATTTATATAAGGGGCTTGAACATCCATGAATTTTGGTACCTATGGAAAGTCCTGAAATCAAGAGAGGACTGATACCAAGAGAAAACTATACTGTACAGGGGTTCCAAAGGGGGGTATATTATTTTATTTTATTTATTATTATTATTTTTTGTACCGGGGATTGAACTCAGGTCCTTGTGCTTGTGAGGCAGGCAGTGGAACCACTAGCTAAATCCCCGGGGGGAAATACTATTTTAGACTTTAAAAATTAAGACTTCAGGCAGTATATTGTACTTGAGTTTGACATTTAGACTGGAAAGCACTTTCAAAGTGGAGTGGAAACAAGCGTTTCAGATTGGGTGGAATACAATATATGTCCAATACTGCATTCATTCATTCAACAGAAATCACTGAGCACTTTTCACAAGCTGGGCTGTAAGGATTTGGCTGTGAACAATGTATCACAGAGAGTGTCCCTACTCCTCAGGAGCTTAGGATCTCATTGTGGTGTGATTCAGCTCAGTCAACACTACAATGGAGGCAAAGACCAAATGTTCTGAAAGTTTTCATTCCTCATTCTAATTACAGTGTTTATCAAGAACTCTGAGGGAGAGACATCATTCTAGCTAAGCCTGAAAGAGTCCAGTATGAGGGACCAGATCCAGGGCAGCTCAGGGGAAAGGATGAGCACAATGGAACAAAAGGGCCAGGCATGTGGGAAGATCAGTGTGATACTGTTGGAGTGTATGGATCTCATACCGTGGGATGAGGGAGGCAGAGCAAAGACCTTCAGTGTCATTGGACATTGGGCAGCGAGGAGCTGCTGAATGTTTCTGAGCTGGCAGCAAGGCTCGATGACAGCATGTGGATGATCGCACAGGGGAGTAGATGGTGGATAGAAGAACAAGACTGGAGCAGCACAGCCAATGCAATCATTTCAGGATTGGCTCCTACAGGCTGCTGTAGGATGTCTCCTAACCTCTTGATAACTCGGTGTTTCCACCTGCGAAATAGGGAAATCACACCACTGTTTCTTAACCTTTCTGTGAAGTTCAGCCTGAAAGGTGCAGAGTATTGATGGGTACAATTACCTGAACAGTGACATGTGGCTTCTCTTTATCTGTGTAAAGTGGATGGATGATTTTTTGAATGTGCACAAAGAAATCATGCTAACAGGTTGGCCAATATGTGAAGAACATAGCTTTCCCTGCATGGTGCCATTTCAATTATTGCTCAGGTAAAATAAGTCTTTTCTCTGGAGTGAATGGTTCACTATTGTTGGGTTATTTATTAAAGAGAACTGATAGGTTGAAGCTGTTTTCACTTAGAATTCGTATGACATGTTCATAACTGAAATGGAGAGTTGCCATAGTTACCTATGAGCTGTTAAACAGAGCAGTCTCTGCTAAAATCTCTCCATCAAGGTCAACTAGACATTTTCAATCAGCGCCAAATAATTTGCTGCCTAATGGAAGTTTAAAAAATTATTAAAATAAATTGAAAATAAGGTTAATATGGATATATGTTATATTGAAACATATTTAAGTGACCAGCCATTTCTGTGGGGTTCTTACCAGCTGGAAATTCTCCAGTATAACTAGACATCTGGAGGGAAGTTTGGAGTAAAAACACATTTGGATTTTGGCACAGATTACTGCCTTTGAATCCAGCCCATCATTAACAGCTTCTGTACAGCATTGTTCTTCCTCTAGGGGCTATAAAAATGAACCAAACCTTTGTTCAACCTAAGCTTCCTTTCTTGATCAGCTACTCCTCCTGACTTCCCATTCCAGTGGCCCTTTTGTTTCCATTGGAAACATTAGCATAGGAAGGAATACAGGCTGCTTAAGTAGTATGCTCCACTCTAGGAGCCCAGGAAGAAGGAAAATAGCCTTCATTACATAAAATAATCTTTAACTCAGTGTTTCTCGAACTTTAATGTACAAGCAAGTCAGCTAGAGATCTCGTTAACCTTTGGATTTGGATTCAACAAATTTTGGGTGGGGCCTGGGAATCCTTTAAAAAATCTTCCAGAAGCTATCAATATTCTAGGACATAGAGCATATCTTTTTTTTGTTACTGATGTTTTTGTTTTTTGAGACAAGTTCTCACTATGTAGTCTGGGCTGTCCTCAAACTCTTGATCCTCTTGCTTCAGCCTCCCGAGTGCTAGGATTACCTGCAACATCATGGCCTGCGATATCATGCCTGACTTACAAACCAGAGCTTGAGTAACAAAGCCCAAGTTTGTTTCATCATTTGCTTATTGGAGCTATCATTAAGATCAACTCTAAAGCCCTGCCAAATTATCTTTGTGTTTGCCACACATTTGACCTGTCCCATTCCCACAGTGTTAGAATTTGCGACACCAAGATTCACACAAACTCCATTCTTCAGCCCTCACAGCACGATGCTCCCAGGGATCTTCAGGATCTTTGGGAGATTGTGTTTTCACTTTACAGTTATCACAGTTTATTTACAATTAAATAGTTCAATTAACAAGTAAGCAGCTCAAATGTGGAGTTAGTGAAATGTTTCATCCCAGGCCAAAATAGCATTTGACTGATCTTTACCCTTTAACAACAAATAAGGAACAAATCAAAAGTAAATCATCAGCCAGGCATGGTGGGGCACATGATCCCAGCATTCATAAAATTGAGGCATCTAGAGTTTGAGGGCAGCCTGGGATACATACTAAGACTGTTTCAAAGAACAAACAAACAAAACGCAAATCATCAACTTGAAGCAGACCAGAATTTCACTGATAAATGGCATTGCCAAAAATAACAGCATATGTGTGAAGTCTAAAATGATTATTTACTGAAAACATGGGATCTCCACAGATTGAAATTTTACATTATAGTCTATTTTTAAGGAAATTCCTTTATAGAGCTTTTTTGTGGGATGATGTGCTAAACATTAGCCATATTAAACATCTATATGGTACAAATCTATTAATAGTATCTAACTCAAAGTTTATCAACCATTTTACTTGGAAAAAGATGGGCTATGGTATCCATTATATTAACATTAGAGATAAACATTACTCTACCAGTCTATGAAACAGACCCTCTCCCTGATCAAATATTTACTGAACTGGTCACATTCTCACTTAAATTTTTTAAACACAAACCCAAATCCAAATTTCCAAAGCTCTGTATTGTGATATAAAATTTGTACAACTATTTTTGTGTGGTTTTGTTTTCTTTAGTTAGTATATTAAGAAGGATGGGCATGTTGGATAAACATAAAAATAGAAGGTCAAGATTCAGAGTTTATATAGTCCTGTATATGTTTACAACTCAGATACATTCTTACATAATTGCTTTTACTTACAAATATATTCAACACTATAATGTATAAGGAATAAGGATCTTTCTTTAGACAATTAGATCCCATTCTTTTTTTCCTTAATAAATTATATCACACAGCACGTCTCCTGGTTATTACTTACTATCCTCAAGATTGGTATGTGACCACACAAATTTTAAAAAGTCAAATACAACAATATGAAAAAAAAACATTATTTAAACAATAAAGTTTTAAAAAGGAACATTTATAAAATAAAGTTTCTTCATCCTAGGCTAATATTCTCAAATTTTAGAACATATCTAAATCACATGGAGAGCATCTAAACACAGATTACTGGCCCTACTCCCAGAGTTTCTGATTCAGCATTTCTAACATTTCCAGATGATGCCTATGCTTCGGATCCATGGACCACTCTTTGAGAGCCACTTTTCGTAGGGAATTTAGCTCAGTGGTTCCACTGCCTGCCTCCCAAGTGCAAGGCCCTGAGTTACTCTCTGGTACCAAAAAAGACAGAAAAAGAGAACCACTTTTCTAGATCATTAGCTGACATGCTTTGATGCACATTAGAGTGATCAAAAAGAACATTTGAAAGTCCAACACTATGTTGAAATCAAGATACCCTAAACAAAGAACTCAGAAGGTGAGGTTCAGCTATCAGTCACATTTTGTTTGTTTATTTTTGAGGTACTAGAAATAGAACTCAGGACTTCACTCATGCTAGGCAAGGCCTGTACTACTAAGCTACCCCCACCTTTTTTTGATACCTGGTCTCACTATGTTGCTTAGGTTGGCCTTGAATGTGTGATCCTCCTGCATTAGCCTCCCAAGTGCCGGGAATATAAGCTTGTGCCACCATGTCAGCTAACAGTAACTTTTAATGCTTTCCAAGTGGATATGATGATCAACCATGACTAGGAACTCCCAAGTATAACAGAAAAGATATCTTCTTTAAGTCAAGGAATACAAAGGAATTACCTTAAGCTTCTATTAGCCTACATATAATAATCTGAGAGCATAACTAAGCAAAATAAGGGGCAGATAAAAAGTCCTGTGGCTATGGGATAGAAGCCTGTGAAATATTTCAGCTATATAATCTAATTTGAAGATTATCTTCTTAGCATTTACAGTGTATGTTTGGCAGCTAGACTCGAAGTACGAAAAGGTTGGCTGCCAGTTCTTCAATGCAGGGCTCCTTGTGAAGGCTTAACCACAGGATATACAGTAACTTACAAAACTTTTCAACTGGACCTTCAAAATAGTGTCAATTTTCTACTGAAATCATAATACTGTTCAGAAACCCACAGAGGAATATTTCTTTTTCTTCCTCAATCAACAACTTTCTCTTCCTCCTTACAATCTCCCAGTTAGTTAGAAGTTAGAGAAAAATAAATAAGAAGACTCCAAAATATTCAAGTTTGTCAAGACTTTATGTGTACTGTGCTATTTTAATCTTGGATAAAGACCTAATCTAGGGACTAAAGAGATTCATAATATCTACAACTTGGACATTAATTGCATTTAAGAATTATTTGCTATATTTTGAATATCTGTCATCCTCATATCCAAGGATTGCAATTCTTCTACAAGAGAAAAAACTCAGATTCCTTAATTCTAAATAGGGATGTTTTCCATGTATTTCTAATACACCTTTAGTCTTTGCCTTAGCCACTTAAAGGGAAATATTCCACCTGCCCAAGTGGCTTTCTTTTCTGATTGAAGTCTTTTTAATTATTAAAATGATCGTTTTTGAAACACAGAGTGGAAATACACCACCTTTTAATTTCTGTCTATTTTAATTGCTACCAATCATGTAGGATCACCTAAACATGGCTAAACTTTTTTTTGATGTTGAAGCATTTACTAAATGCCTACTATAGTAGACATGGATGGAATATGAAGATGAAAGCTCCCCTTTAATTAGAGGTAGAAATGCAAAGTACAAATTCCATAACTGATATAGACACACAAAAGTATACAAGAGTGCTCAGATATAGCAGAAAGACTGAGTATCTTGCTTCAGAATAGACAGCATTTAAAGCGTGTTCAAGAATGGATAAAATTACAGTGAGAAACAAAAAGATATTACAGATATTTCTGAGAAAGAGAACAGGATAAATAAAAGCTAAGAATGACAAAAACTTAATCTATTTAGAAGACGCAACAATTGTAAATGTATTATGCACCTAAAAACAGAGTCACAAAATACAGAAAGAAAAACCCTTGAAGAATTGAAAGGAGAAACAGACAATTAGAAATTTAGCTTGAGACTTTAATATCCTACTTTTATAATGGATTGATCCACAAGGGAATAGAAGCCTTGAACCTAATACACCAAGTGGACTTAATAGTGCACAGCATCCAATCTCTACAGAGTACATATTCCACAAACACTCATGAAACATCTTCCAGCATGAACTATGTGCTTATGATTCCATTTATATGAAATTACAGAATAGGCAAATTCATAATTGTGGAATGTAGTTTAGTGGCCACAAGAATCCAGCGGAAAAGGACTATGACAAATGACTGTTAATGGGTGTGGAGATTATAGAATGACAAAACTCTGCTGAATTTCATAGTAGTAACAGTTGAAAAATTTAAAAAGTACTTTTAAAATAATGAATCAGACATTTTAAGGTGAAGGATTCTTTGCCAGGAAGGAACACATTTATCTCGCAAGGAATAGAAAAGGTCGCCCAGGCATATACTTATTTCGCTTTTGCCCATATCATATACAGAAATTGAGGTTCTTAGTAGAAAATTAGGAAAAACGAATATGCAGCACAAAGCACTTGCAACAGTAATGTACCATTTCATTCATTTTCTAAATTTTTTACTAAAGATCAATTGTGTGTCAGGCCTTCCGTAAGGTACTAAAGTTTCAACAATGAACCAGATAGAAAATAATTTGCCAGAGTGTGTACCTCAGTAAATCTAATTACCATAGAACAATATTTCAATCTTAGATATCAAGTACAAGATGAGCATAGGTTTTGTTTGTTTGTTTGCTTGATTTTTGTTTTTGTACCAGGGATTGAATTCAGATCCTTGTGCTTGCAAGGCAGGCAGCAGCACCACTGAAATAAATCCCCAGTCCTGTTATTTTTGTGTTTATATAAAGTTATTGTATAATCATTTGATTTTTACCAGTCAGAACAAGCAATATATGAATAGAAAGTCAGCACCACAAAATCAATAAAGACTAAGGCACAAAACAGGTATAGTATATTTTAGCATTGTCCACAGACAGATATCAGTGTTCTGCAACTGTAAACCAGTGCTATATCTCTTAGCTTTCAGAGAGCACCCATGAACAATGTTCCTACCAAACACTGTGCATCTTTTATATCTAAGAAGCAACATACTTTGCAATTTTTCTTCTTTACATATGGGAAAGGATGACTCCATCAATGAATTTGAGTATGCTGGTCTACTATATGTTACATTCTCATGTAAAGGTATAAATGGGTACTTGGATTTATACTTTAGTCTCTGCAATTCTGTAATGTGGGCTATTTTTTAAAGCTTAATAAATTCATATTAAATCCTAGAATGTGATGAGCATGCCGAGATACTGCTATTCTCTGATCCACATGGAAGGAATATAGATATACATATATAAATATAATAAATATAAATATTAGAATAAAAATTAAAATATGACTAAATGTTAATTATATATGTTATAACATATGATATATATATGACTAAATGTTAATAATATATAGTGAGTATCTTCTTTGTTCATAGTACTCCGATAGAGGGTATGTAGATACAGGATACATGAGAAAAATTATCTTCAAGTGGGCTCTTCAGGATAAATGTATTTCTTGGTAACTTTCAACCAAGATACTTAAAACGTTTTACAGATAACAGTGAAGATCTGTGAATATTACATTCATAATTTTAAGTAAAAAGAGTGAGTATAGCAATTTACTTGATGCTTAATGGATACTTCCTATGGAATAGAAATACTTTCCATTTCAATATTGAGCATACAGAAAATTATAAGAGAACCATTCCAAGAAATGATTCCATTAAGATAAAATAAATATATTCCTTAGTGTTTTTTTGAGGTTTATCTTTGATTCAATTTTCAATGAATCCAGGAAAAAGTAGCTAATAAGTTTGAGAATTAAAATAATTGTCATAACTTTTAATCATTTTTGACATTATTACTTTCTTCTTGATTGTAAAGCTTCACAAGGCACATAGTCTGTTATTTCTCAGCCATTTGCATCCTCCATGCATATGAGTGGGAACCCAACATACACACTTTAATTATTTTCCCTCTTCAAGGTCTGCATGAACATTCAGTCTTCTAATTGGCAGAAAACCAGTTCAAGATAGTGAAAACATTAAAATATAGTATATTTAATGACATTAGTTTTATATTTCTGAGGAGCATTTATGAACTTCAAATGAGAAATATATATGCACAATAGAAACCTTCAAAGCATGTTTATATTAACAGAAAATAGTGGTTATAATTACGTATTGTTGATAATTTTCCTTTTTATTTCTTTAATGTCTGACAGCTCATAAGGCCTTTTTGTGGATCTCCAAGATTCTCTCAAATTCTCTTATTCTCTGAATATGATTTACACATGGCAATGTGCCTGTTAAGTGGCAGGACACAGAACCCTATTTTTTTCTGTTTTGGCCCTTATTGCCAACTAAATACTAATTCATTACTTTATTCATTTATTTAATATCTTTCTCCCCTACTTGGTTAAAAGTTTCAAGTGAACAAGAGTGTTTATTTTATTTCTGTTATCTACTGATGCTTGGTATAACCCTTGCCCGTCATAAATAATTGACACATGTTCGTTTAAAGAGTAAATACAAGACACCAAATATCTCTGATTCTAGCATACTGTCCTTATACAACATTAATGAATACTTTAAAATTCTGGAGTTATTTACTTGCTTGGAGAATCACACTTCTTATATATTTAAAATAACCCAAACTCTGTACAGTATTATATTGAGATAAAAGAATGAGTAAAAGAAGCTTTGATATATGTAAATTACTCTATATTTTTTCCCATAAATCCTATTTAACTTGTCCCACTATTTGATACATAGAAAGTTTATAATCACACTCCTTATTCTTACTTGCCACATTATGGTAAATAGTGAATAGCGTGTTCCTACTAATCCAGCTAGTATTGCTTTCATTTCCTCCAGCTAGGAGGAATGAATAGAAACGGTTACCATGGAAAGTCATAAATATCACTGACTGCTGTTAGTTCATTTACCACTCTATTATGTGTTTAAATGAATAAGCAATAAAGTCTGCTTTTAAAAGTTGAGTTTTAGGCACATGCAGGGCATTAGATCCAGAGCTTCTGTAGCTCACTAGTTGTCTAGTTAGAGCCAAAGAAAGGATGGTAGTCACAGTGAGCATTTGTTGAGCATTTATGCAATACTTGATACGTCATTAAAATTAACATTATCTTATTTCAATTTCACACCTGGGTTCTTATAGCTACATATATATTTGGGGGTATTACTGGGGATTGAACTCAATGCCTCTGCACCGAAGTACTTTCCCAGCTTTTATTTTTTTATTATTTTTTATTTTTATTTTGAGACAAGGTCTCTCTAAATTGCCTGAAATGGTTGGCCACAAATTTGAGAATCTTCTGCCTCGGCCTCCTGAACATCCAGGATTACAAGTGTGCACCACTACACCCAGCTTATAACTATACTTTTATACACAAGAAAATTGATATTTAATAATGTCAATTTTCTTAAATTCACTCAGGTATGAGGTGGCAAAAGTGAAATTCTAACACAGGTCTTTTCAATTTTTAATATTTGCTTATTTTTTAAAACTTTGGCAATGATTTTATGGAATTTTTATGCTATGGATATAAAGAAAACTAAAAGAAAGATAACTGAATAGTACTTATTTAAGGGTTAGCTTCTCTTATAATTTGTGCAGCAAATTTTTTCCCTAGAAATTGGCATGTCAGTTGTATCTCTGGAAGAGTGATTCTTCTGGCTTTCTGTTCAGGATTGTATTCTTAAATCCTAGCACAGACAGGTACCTGTGAGTCAGAGCACCCAGCCCTTAGTAACATAAGTATCTTCCCCTAGGTCCAGTGCTGGGGTTGGGAGTGCCGATGAGAGTGCATGGCACACATATCCCAGGTCCTTCTGGCCCAGGGAATGGCAGTGGCATTTTCCTGGGCTCCTTTGTCACAGGGCCCTGGAGAATTACCTGCTTCTGGTTTCTTTGCCAAATGAAACCTGCTGGGCTCATCTGAACTCAGGTGGCCCCAGTAGATGTCAGAGAAGGTACCATGTAAACCAGAGTCTTGTATGGAGTTTACCTTTCTGTAACTTTTTTTCCCATTAGAACAGAGGAATTATTTTAATAACACTAACAACAGCAACAGTGACAACACACCTTACAGATTATATTGAACTGTAGTCTGTCTGCAACCTGTTAAAAGCCTGGGACACAGTAGCTACTTAGTGGATTTTTGTGAACTAAGTTTTGGTAACTGATCCCACTGATTGAGAGCCAATGTGGTGGTCTTGCCCTGCAGTGCCAGTAAATTTACATGAGATATCTATACACATCTAGGGATCAACTCTCTGACATACACTATGAAGGAATCTAAGATTTACTGGCAGATACATCAATAAAGCAGTCTAAGCTATACTAAATAAAAATCTGTATGGTAAATTGCACTTTTCTAAATATTCTTTCTTCCTCACAACCAGGTTTCTCTTCTTCCTCTTTTTTTTCCTGCAGAATGAGCCACATTAACTGCTTTAATTTCCCACTTCCTTCTGGCAGATGTAATTTTATATATATATAT